>NW_020884887.1:1522789-1544955 GCF_003945725.1 Corapipo altera
TATGGTTATATGATGTTATATATGGTTATATGATGTTATATATGGTTATAAGATGTTACATATGGTTATAAGATATGTGGTTATATGATGTTATATATGATGTTATGTGGATATATGGTGTACTTGAGTCTGCTGCTCTTCCTCAGCTGGCCTGAGAAATCATGTGCCTGCAAAGCATCCAAACAGGATGAGGAGTCAGAATTTGGAGCTGCATGTTGTTTAGGAGCATTTGTATGTTAAAAACAAAACCTCTGATAATACTCAGACAGGTCCCCAATTAATGACACAAAGATATAACTAAGCGAAATGACTCCTTGTCTTAAAGTAATTAAAACACTATTTTTATATTTTTTTTGTTATTTTTCAGTGGCAAATTTTACAGCAGAAACCACTAGAATGAGATAAATTCCATGTCTCAAAAGTGAGCTGCTGTTGCCTGATAGTATTGGAGAAAAGGGGGAAAACAAACAAAAAAACCTGGAAGCACAGCTCTTACACCCCTCACCTTTAATCATCTGGAGTGGCTCTTGCTCTCCTAAAATCAGAGCCCAGAGCTGTGTTAAAGATGGAATGGCCTGCTTTGAAACCCCTTAGAAAAACTTCTGAACCTGTGTTAAGCATGATCAGTACTGGAAACCCCTACCAGAGTTATCTAAAACTAATGCAGCATCTTGAAATATGTAGTGTTCATTAACTATGCTCTGGTGACTGTGGGATATAGTTGTTATTTTAGCATCTCTTAAATGTTGAGGAGCTGAATAGAACCCTACTAAAAAAAAAAATAAAATCCCTAAAATGGGGCACTGAGATATTCAGAACTGTGCTTCCTTCTCTAGCTTTAACAGCCCGTTTTTAATTTTTTTTTTTAAACAATCTGATAAACCAGGATCCAGTTGAAAAAGTATTGGTGTATTATACTAAGAAACTACCATTTATAAGTGCAAGCTTATATTCATCCACAAAGTTTTAATATGAATTTTATAGTTAACAAAAAAAAAAAATCACCAAAATACAAAAACCTACTGGTTTGCCCAAAGTTACCAGCCATGCAGCAAGGCTGACATTCTGCTGTGACTTTACTCACAGCATTTGCTGGTTTGGTATTACTTCCTCCTAATTTGTGTCTTAAGGGCTAGAAAATACGTATCTCAGGTCATTGTATGACTGTGGGTGATAGAATTAATCCAATGTACTATGGGATTTCAGAGGGGACAGATGTCTGGAGATCAAATGTCCAGATTTCTTTTTGCTCTCTCATCTCCTTTAACCATGTAAACCAGGAATTGCTGGAGTCCAGGTTCTGGCACGTTCACCTTCCCTGTGCCAGGGGTTCTGTTCATTCTCCACCACAGCTTCTGCTCCTCAGGTCATTCTCAGGTTTGCTCATCAAGTCAAAGCCTCTCAAAGGCAGGAGAGCCATAATTTTCCTCTCAAACCTGATTTTTTAAAATTATTAATAATACAAATGTGTAAACAGTAAACCGCCAAAATTAATACCCCTTTTGCTAAGCGACCCTGTTAAATAACCAACCTGGTGAGCTCTGCACAGCCCTGGGCAGAGCTGGGCTCACAGGCATTCCCAGGGAAGCCCTGCAGTGGTGTCCTCAGAGCAGCAGGAATGTCATCCATGTGCAGAACATCTCCTCTCCTGTGCTGTGTGCAGAACCAGAAGGGTACTAACCCTGCCTTGCATTGCTCCAGAAAGTTTCTTGCACCCATCTTAGAAATACTGGTAGCTCCAAACAAACATTGTCTGTCTCTGACAACTGGCAGCTGATACACGTTTTAACAGGAAGGGATGAAGCATTCTGTGCCTTCCCTTTTTTTAGGTTTTGGTTGTGTAGTGAATTTGTTACGGCACCGAACGTACACACGGAATCATTTTCAAGAAGAAAACCCAAATCCCGGCTGATGGCCCCGCATTGATCAGCTGGAACAGCTGCCTGTGGGGGCTTATTTGTTTTGCCTTCAAGAATGAGCAGGGCTTATGTGCTGTTAGTTCCACATAAGTGATGCCATGATGGTCCTTGAGCCTGTGTAAACACTGGCCTTGCTCACAGAGCACGTGTAACCTTGGTCTGTGGGCGGTGGGATGAGGTTCTCTGGTGTCCTCAAGGCACAGCACCCTGGGCCCTGTGAATTCACTGCACCTGTGTCTCCCTTCCCCTCCCTGGAGAGGAGGAAGAAGCTCAAGGTTTGATAGAAACAACAGCCACAAATGTGTAAACAGAGCTCAGGCATTGCTGCAGGTCAGGGGTGGGAGGTACCACTTCCTTAGGGATCCCATTCCACCTGGGATGGGTGGGTGTGACCACCTGCACCTTCTCCACCCCTCTTTGTACATTAAAAATTTCTACTAGAAGTAGATTAAATATCTGATTTTTTTTCTATATAAGTGCCTTGGTTTCACGTTTTCCAATTTCATACTAACATCCCAAATTATAGGAATCCCTGTTAATATTCTTAGTCTGATTCCCTGTTATGATTTCCTATTAATAAGGTAACTGATTAGTAACATTTTGGACATAGAACTTT
The DNA here is from genome assembly GCF_003945725.1 of Corapipo altera. Lineage (NCBI taxonomy): Eukaryota > Metazoa > Chordata > Aves > Passeriformes > Pipridae > Corapipo > Corapipo altera. The sequence continues at coordinate 1,525,325 of NW_020884887.1, forward strand.
TCTTTACATTTGGTATTTGATACTTGTGAACTGAAAATAACAATAAGTAAGAATTTAAGGAAGTGCAAACCTTCTAAAAGTGTAAAACCCACCACAGTAAATAACTTTGATATTCTCAAACACCCATTTTATCTTCCTCATTTCTTCCCCTTTTCCCCTTTGGGGCTATGGCAGAGGAGAACAACAGATGGTTATCAGTCAAGAGTAACTAAGGAAACCACAAAACCTGCCCCAATTGCTATGGAGACAGCCATTTCTGTGCTTGGTATGCACTATTTGTTACATCAGCAACCAGAGAGAGTTAAAAAAAGAAAAAAAATTCTTCTAAAGCACCTGATATTGAAAGGAAATCTTGGGTTTATGTATATTTGTCCTTGTGGGAAGTGGCAGGAGTAGTCTCCATGTTCATTTGCCACTCAGGTTCTGCTTTAAGCTGATCTTGATGGCTCATTTTTGACAGCAGCGTTTTGATTTGTGAGTTTATGTAATACAAATACTCAGAGTAAATATTTAATATTTTTTAATAGTCTGCAGAATAATTATTTATAAACAACTCTTCCCCTTCAAGTCAGATGCCCCTCCCTCTTTGAATTTAACAACCCAGCTGCAGAGGTCGGGTGTGAAAACTGAAGAATGTGGCTGTGCCCAATTATTTCAGGCAGATGAGCTGCACAAAAGCTTCAACCCTGGCTTTTGGCAAAACCACACCTTTGGGAGACAAAATAAAAGGAATTTTGGAACACATGTAAAAATCTCAGAGGGAGAGATTGCAGCTTGATCACAGCAGCTGTATCAATTTTTTCAATTTTCTAATATAAGCAAGCTCTTATAGAATGATTTTTAATGAAGTAATGAATCAATAGAGTAAAAATTAAATGTGAAAAAATGCCTTAAAAGCCACTTTGAAAGAACTTCATATTATTTTAGTGTGATTGAATTTAATACTACTTAAAAGAACCATCTTTTCCCATTTATTGGGGCTTCCTTATCAATTAATTTGAGGATAAGGACTTTAGGTTGGTATGTGAGAAATTTTACGTAGATGTGTTGGTGTCACTATCCTTTGAGATTTTAATATTCCTAAAGTTATGTTAGGACATTAAATGTTATAGAGTGTATGTAATTCTTACAGGTTATTAAAGAGCTTAAGTGTGATAGTGTAAACTTTACAGGAAAGGGATGGCAGAGACCCAGCAGTCTGTATTAGAAATGAAATGGAAAAGGTTTGGGAAAAAGGTTGTCCAAGCAGAGGTTGTTTTGGAGATATAATTAACAAAATTAATTCTTTTTCTAACAATGATTCTATAATAAGTTACAGTGAATTTGCCTTCCTGTGAAATGGCTGTTGACAATTCCTTTAAATACTTTAACAATACTATACCTTTAATATGGATATTTCTGGTTAAAAATGTTAAGTTTTTTATTAATGAGGTAATGGCTCTTGCCTAAATTCAGATCTACAACAGTAGATATCATCTATAACAGTAATTTTGTGTCTGTAACTGCAGAACCTTCTTAAAGATGCAGCTGTTATAACACTGCTTTTTTATGCTAAACATGTGAAATGTGAGAAGCAAAGAAACCTGAACAGTATTTATTATGATACTTGTTAATGCAGGCTTTTATTTCAATATTTAACTAGATTTGGGGCAAAATATAGAAAGAGGTTGTAGTAATTTAACTACTGTCACAGTATAATTAAACAACAGATTAGCACCTGAGCTCTGTAGTGGCCTTGATAGTGTTTCAAAATGGAAAAAAAAATCCCTCACTGAATAAAGTACAAAACACTGCTTATATAGTCCATTATTGTGAAATGTTGGTGCTTGAAGGGCCTGTTCTTCATGAATGTGAGTGTGGCTAATTGGAGAAAAAATACTGAAAGCTCTTATATAGGCACAGGTTAGTTGGTGTACTGTGAGGAAACCTTGCTACTAATATAAATGTAGGGTTTTAAACACTAACTGATTTTTAATGTTAATAAAAGATGAGATTATTTCAGTTTTGGAAAATTTCACCTTGCATGACTTGAATTCTTTAATATTTTAGAATAGTTTTATGTTAAAAAAAAATCTTAAAGCTAGTAACATGATAACAACTATATCAGCTTTGTTGCTGGGGATTTTTGCCTCTCAAATGCATTTGAAAATTAAATATTCCTTATTGTTGTGAGCAAAACCTTCAGGGCTCAGAATTTAAAGGATTATTTCAAATGACAAAAGAATATCAACATTGTAAAACCCTATTCCTTATGAATATTATTGTAAATGTAACTCTTGTGTTGGATAGATAATGCACAAGTCTGGATGGATAAGCTGGAGTTATACTCTGTCAGGGAAATGTTTTAGACATTTAAAGTGGTGCCTTGGCCAAACCATAGGCTCTCCCATGACATAAATCCATTAGGACACATTCCTCATTTCTTAGAAAGGTGATTTGTTTCTAAGTTGTTTTGCTTTTTAAAGAAACATCAGTTTTAAGTTTGACAGTGATCAATCAGTTGCATACAATTTAGTCACATAATTCTCCTGCTTTTTAGTAAAAACTGATTGTAGGTGTTGAGCCCTGCTTCGAGGCGGATCACAATACATGTGGCTTTATGTATTATAGCTCTACCCTGTGAAAGATGCTTTTTCCTCTGAATGGTTTCATAAATTCTTGCATCGTTTATAAGCATTTGTCTGTGTCACACTCCACCTAAATCCCATTTGCCCATTCAATGTTTTCCTTGCTTGAGTGCTTTGCTCCCTTCTCTGAGGTCTTCTGGTATTGCTCTTTGTTATCTGTTCACATTGTCTGGTTGCTAATTGCCTGTCATGGAGATCTGGGATCTCTGGAGCCTCTTAGGTGAGGTCAGGGATGATAATTCAATCACAGGGAGCTGCTGGGTTTCCCAGGCTGGGATCTCAGCTCACTGACATTGGAGCAACGACCTGTTCTGGACATGTCACCAAGTCCAGTTCTTTGTGTGTGATCCGTGAGAGATTTGGCATTTAACCCAAACACTTTCACCCAAATTAAAGTTAGTTATCCGTGTCACTTAGCAAAACTCGGAAGTTCAAAGCTTGGTGGTGTTTATTTGTTTATGCCTTGGCTTGTATCTCTTATAATGTACCACTGCCTGGCTGTTTCACACAGCTCAGTGATTGTGGTTTCATTCATCCTTCAGCCTCTTTTAAATGCAGTGGCTCACTTTTTCAGCATGAGAACACTGTTTTCTTCAGAGGCAGTTGAATCACTTAGTAGTTTTAGATAAAATCTGAGCTTACGGCTCTCTTCCTTCAAAAGGCAGTAAAGGCTTTATTCCTTCAAAAGGCAGGAGTAAATGGAGGTATGAAAAGTGATTTTGTCCATTTTAAAATTGCCTTAAATCTGAGTTTTTGTCGTCTGACCCTTAGTCACCAATACATTGCACCTCTGTGAACGTAACGTCCTGTTTGTAATCTTCAGGAAAAGTTTTTCTGGACCAGCTATGAGTGCTGACAACTAGAGGTGGCATTCAAATCTGAATCAAGGCTTCTGCTGGCCAAGACCATTTTTTAAATTTCTCTGTAAGCCTGGAGCAGCTGACCTGTGTCTCAGGTAGCTGCCTTGTGCTCTGTATGTGTGAGTGCTCCGTTCAGAAGGCAGCGATGGAGAAATGGGAGCGGTGTCACCTGTTCCTCAGGGAAATGTCTGTGTGCCACCTGTTCTGAAATATTGGCTTTTTGTCCTTTTTTTTTTTTTTTGTTTAAGTTGAATTTTTACTTTCTCTGCATATGGTTAGTTTTATTCAGGTATGATGTTCCTCTCAACAAATGTTAGGCATGCCTGTTCTGTCCCTCATACAACCTACCCACACTGGGTATGTGATCTGGCTGCTGGCCCACATCACAGGGGGTTTATTTTGTCTTCATGGCTGTAAAAGTATGTGCTGAACACCTGTCTTTGCCTTTCTGTAAGACTTCACCTAAAGTTTTCCCAGATCTTTAAACTTAACACGTTGTCTTGGAAAGAAGAAAGTGTTTAGATTTTAAACTCTCAGATCTCTTGTCTCGACTGAACCGCTCACCAGGGTGTTGTACAGATGCACAGAACAGGATTTCCATCTTTACACATGGAGAAATAAATTGGGAGGTGGAGGGTCTTAAAACAAACCATGGCCTGATTTTAAGACAACTAACAGTTCTATTCCTTTTGAGAAGAAATTCTCGTGCTTTGCATTATAGGCAGATGTGAAAGTGTTGGTGTGATAGATATCAGGAGACATGAGCTCTGGGACAGAGGAACACCAAATGTGTGCATCTCTCCCAGAGACTCTGCAGACTTAGTTCATGGGCCACAGAACCAGGGTGCCTCACTAATGAATATTTTCCCTGTTTACTGACCATCCTGTTAAGTGTGTGTCTTCTGAGCATCTGGAGGTTTCCCTTGCTGTGTCCTGTGCATCGATCACACAGACTAAACCTGGTTGTTAGCACCAGCATGACTGGACCTCTGGAAATATGATTAAGATGATCATTACGCTTCTTCAGCAAAAATCAATCTATGAGAGTAGTGTTTTTTTGAAAAAACCCAATACCCACATAGGAAGCCCTTTAATCAGAAGACTTTGTGACTAGCACACTGGGTTTATTTGCTTATTTTAGTGTATTTGACAGAAAAATCAATAGTATAACTCAAATAAAAATACACAGTACACAGTGCTTCCCGTAGGAGAGGGAGAGGTGATTCTCAAGTTGAGCTCTCTCTCTTCATCGTGCTAGCATGTGCCAACTTTATGCTTAGTAAAACTAAGTGTAAAATACTTAGTCAAACAGTTAAATATAAATAAAAACAGTAAATATAAATATAAGTCATTATATATAAATATAACAGTGATATATTGAACTCATTTGGAGTTTATTCCTCTTGAAAATGCACCATCCTTTCTGTTTGAGCCACAAATTTTTGACAACCCACACAATTAACACACAGGGATATCAGAAGAAGCCATTCAACAGCTGCAGGTTGTCCCAGCATTCAAAAATATAGAGGTTTTAGCATCTTTCTTAGGTGGTCAGAGAAACAGAGAGAACATAAATATGTATGTATACATATTTACTTACACATGCATTTATACTCTGCATGAACTCTTACAGAGAAATCCCTTTTGGATGATTGTTTGTCCTGTTGTCTGTCGGTATAGGAGACATTGCTGGAGTTTTGCCAAATTCACAAAGTTTTCCAAAGTTACAAGAGCTATGAGAAACTCTAGTTGGGCTTTATGCTTCCTAAGCTTTTTAGTAGACCATAGAGTGTCTATGGGTTTTCCTGTGCTTTAAATCATAAAAAACATGCTGTTCATTGACACCACACTACAGCACAAAGGGTGAGTTTCCCATAGGTGTCAAATATATACATACTGAAAAGTTCAGTGTTAGTAGATCAAACTCAGTCTTTAAAGGAATTCATAAAGATTGTATTTGCTCTGTCTGTGCTCTGTTGTATAGTAAGATGACAAATCTCTATGTAGACCAAAAATTAGATGCAGCAAATAAATGGAAAGAAGTTGGTCAAACTATACAACTATATTGTACATGGGTGTAATATATTTGCTATATTTCCATATATATATATTTAATAGAAAACAGGCACAGCAATGCAATCTTTGAATCTTTGTTCATAATATTTTACATGCACAGTACAATAGATCTCTGCTTCACCAGATCTAAAGTTTATGCTGTGCAAAGGGCAATATCGTATAAAGTCAGGAGCTTGCCTCTGTTTTTTCATGAAATGCAGGTATTTTATTTAGACGTGGCTAGATATGTAATTTTATTTCTTTAAGTGTAAAATTTAAGGGATCAGATGTCAGAAAATGTAATCACTGAATTTTAAATTCCAACTTTAATTTTTTTAAGCAAAAGAGACAGATGTAGCTGCACTGCTGTGTCCACATGTATTGCAAAATACATTTAAATCATGCGCATACAGGGAGACAAATGAGAGAACTCTGCCATCCAAATATTAAATTACACATTTTGAAGCAAAATAGTGGTTTAAGTGTACATGTGTATAATGCTTTTTGTCACTGGGTTGCTCTCCCTGATGCAGTTAGACAGGATCTGTATTTAGTCAGAAATCTTTCAATAGAACGGGCTACCAGATGGGACCAGTAACAATGCAGAGAGGCATCGAACCACCACAGACATTTGGTGCTTAGAATAATAAAAAGACTATAAAATTAGATTAGTTGAGTCTAATTTGGAATTGGTATATTCCCTATGCACTCTCACAGCTCTTGGGTAGATAAAGCCTGGAGATTTAGTACTGTCAGGACAGAGGACTCCAACTTCCAGTAAAAGAAAAAACGGCATTCTGGGAGGTCACGGAGGGCAGCACAGTGACCTCCAATGATTTACAGGCCTTTAGCTTAATGAAATTGTTTCAGTGACATGACGGTAAAAGCTCATAATGGATTGGATGCCCTAATGTAATGAAATTACTCCCTTCTGCCTTAAAAAAAAAAAAAAAAAAAAAAAAAAAAGGGGGAAAAAAAAAAAAAGACGCAATTAATATTTACTGAGACCTGACAGGCTTCAGTGTGCGGCATCGTGCAGCGCTGTCAGACAGCCGCGAGCAGAGCCCCAGCAGCAGCGTGGCAGCTGAGCAGGCGCTGCGAGGGGGTGGAGGGACACCTCGGTGACGGGGAAGCCCCAACCTGGCGCTCTGAAACAGCTCTACCCGTTACCAGCCTTCATCCTCCTCTCCCTTCCTTCCTGCAGGCAACTGGACAACAACCAGATCAGCTGCATCGAAGATGGAGCCTTCCGAGCCCTGCGCGACCTGGAGATCCTGTGAGTTGACTTGGTGCGCGGTGCCGGGGTGCTGGGGGGGTTGCTCTCCCCGTGCTGCAGTGCTGGGGGAGTCTGGGGGCTCCCTCCTCGGCCCCCTGGTGCAGGTGGCAAAGCCAAACCTCACACTTCCCCTCCGGGCTGGGGTTATTGCTAATTAAAGCACAATAGACGAGTTCTCCACTGCCGCTCCTGAGGAGCAGAGATATTGCCGTGCTCGCTGCTGCGTGGAACAGATGGGCTTCAGCAGCATTCCAAGTGCGTCCGATGTGTGCTCTGCAGCCACTGACCTGCCCGGGGCTGCCTGATGCCGAGCAGCGGATGGGTAACAGGTTCATGAGGAACAATATTATGAGATATCTGACCACTGCCCTAGACAAAAAGCTGTTTGAAAGGTGTTCTGTATGTAAGAGGGAGGAGAGACGGGCGTTTGGCAGGCTTGTTCGGTGCAGTCATTGGCTTTTGGGGAGGATCCTTCTCTGAGGGCTGAAATAACACCACGTTGTGCTCTCCATGTACCACAAACTTTACACGTCGGCTGTTAAAGCTGCAGCACATACCACCGAAAGAGAAGCAAAGGCTTTGACAGTGCAAGCTGACTCTAACAGAGAAGCAGCATATTACATTTAGATTACAGTTGTTGTAATGTAAATCCAGTATTAGCCAGAACTCTGTATCTGAGCAGATAATTTGCTTATTACTGATAGTTACTCGTTCACTTAAAGACCTTTTCTGGAATAGGTTTTCACTGTGTGAACTGATATAAAGCTTCTCCTGTCACCTCAAAGTTAATCCTGCGAAGCTGAGTGTTAATACTTGTGAAAGCACATCGTTCTAAGCTCAGATGGAAGGGGCTGGGGGTAACACACGACCCCTGCAAAGCTGAAACCCTTGACGTGTGACCTGGAGTTGGTACTGGACCAGCAGTGACACCACAGACACTTAAGTACAGCAGGGAAGGCCTGCCCAGACTGCTGCAGAGCTTGCCCTTAAATTACATGGGATGAAACAGCAAATGGTAGGTGGTTAAAATAAGCACCTGCCTCACAAGCTCCTGGCACCTGGAGACTGAGCAGAGTCACAACATTGCCTTTGGCTCTTGAGAGCAGGCAGGGCAGTGGGCTGTACAGGCAGAGCAGTAGGTTGTACGGGATGGACAGTGGGCTGTACAGGCAGAGCAGTGGGCTGTACAGGCAGAGCAGTGGGCTGTACAGGCAGAGCAGTGGGTTGTATGAGATGGGCAGTGGGCTGTACAGGCAGGGCAATGGGCTGTACAGGCAGAGCAGTGGGCTGTATGAGATGGGCAGTGGGCTGTACGGGCAGAGCAGTGGGTTGTATGAGATGGGCAGTGGGTTGTACAGGCAGGGCAATGGGCTGTATGGCAGAGCAGTGGGCTGTACAGGCAGGGCAATGGGCTGTATGGGATGGGCAGTGGGCTGTACAGGCAGAGCAGTGAGCTGTATGAGATGGGCAGTGGGCTGTACAGGTAGCCCTGTGCCACACACCACAGAGGGCTGAGTACACGTGTGACAACACAGGGAACTCTTGCCCAGGGGCTCTACACACCTTGTGCTGATGCTCAAGGAGTTCTGCCACCACTGTCAGCACCAGCTCAGCAGTCTGAGGGACCTGGGAGTGGTGGCTGTGTCTGTCAGGGCCAACTGAGGTGCCTTTGGCCCCTCTGTCTCCCAGGCTGGGACACTGATGTTGGTCAGATAGTATGTGTTGCTCATATTGAGTTAGCAGTAGGTTCCTGACGAGTTTCTTATGTGGGAACTTATGCTTTCAAGAGTATTCTTCACATTCTATATTAATAGCACTTTTCAGGAAAAGTAATGCGTTACCACTATGAAGTTTTACTTGTCTGTCAGATTGAAAAGTCTACTGTATGGTGAAAGAAAGGAAGGAAAGAAAAAAGAATTAACTCCTTTAAAAATTGGCTTTTTTTCCCCCCTTTTTTTTTTTGATGGACTGATTTTCCATATCTGCAGAGAGTGAATCAGTCCTCTCCTGACAGCAGACTGTGCTAACTTTCACTGAAATAGGCTGGACAATAAATGGAGGCTTTTTCTGTAAAATACTGAGTTCTGCAGGCTATGCAGAAGTTGCTGGGAATGCACCCCTTCTTCCTAAGATGTTGGAAATTTTGAATTAGTTTATTTACCTCTTCTACTTTTACTTGGTTAATTCTGTCCCAGTTATTTTTGGGTGGGAGAAGAGGAGGATATAGAATATACATCATAATCAGTTCTTTAATGCATTTTTAATTTCAGCACAGACACGCTGCTACAGGAAAAATCAATCTTAATTCTAAAAGATGAGAGAATAGATTGATAATATCTATTTCTAAACTTATTTTTCTTGCAGTCACAAAATGTGAGTTTTATGCTTCCAATGTAATACGATTTTTTTCCATGTTGTTCTTCAAAGTCTGAGCATTTGATCTCTCTATCAAAATAAATTTGCTAAATGCCCCAGAGAATATCATATCTTCAGTTGTAAAATAGTCATAAGTGCTAAAATGTAAAACGATCTGAACCATCAAAGAACCTTAACAAGTGAAACCAAATTTCATCATTTCAGATACGGCCGTGCATTTTGCGCAGATATAGTTTAACCTATAATGCAATATGTAGAAAACATTTAATGATTCTGGCAAAAAAAATTAATTATTTGTTTGAGCAGTTCACAAGGGTACCAAATAACATATTTCCTCTTTATCTTATCAAAATCTTGTGACCTTTCTGATATCGAATATTTCCATTCCTGCATCTTTTCTCTGCGCGCGCTGCCCGTCTACAGAATTCTAAATTCTGTAGAGAACTCGGGGCAGAGACGAAGTGCTTTGCATTACTCAAAAAATAAAACTAAGAATGCTTTCTTTAGAAACACTTTGGTTTCTAGATCACACTTCTCACTCAGGTTGAGTTCCTCAAAAATCATGAGTGCGAGGAGCTCTGTGGTTCAGTAGCTGTAGGAAGGGAAGGAGGTTGTGCAGTTATCCTTCGAAGTGAAGAGCCCGCCATGGTCCGCGTTATTTCTGTTTATTCACAGATTGTTTTCTCTTACTATTTTTATTTTCTCGTTCTTGTTTTATGAATATGTTCCTGTACCAACAAATAGCACAGAGGTAGAGATGAAAACGGCACTGAAATTTGTGCCTAATTTCAGTAGCTGACGTGGTGCAGTGAGTTGTGAACGTCAGCTGCAGCTTGGATCAGACCAAGGCAATGCAGCTCCCAGTGCAAACACAGGCTTTTTGTCACTTCTGTGTTTATGAGCCTCTGTGTTTGGAATGCCATGAAAGGTTCCCCATGATCCTGTGGTCTCACCTAATGCAGGTGCCAAGTGCTACTGCTGACTCTGAGTTTTGGGTTAAAAGATGCGAAAATGTTGAATATGAAGAGCTTTGGTGCCTTCTTTGGATTGTCTTTGCCCCTGCAGCGAGGTGAGAATGATGCCTGAGAAACGACACGTGGAACTGGCACCCTTACTTAAACATTCTTTCCTGGTAGTTCTGCACTGGGACTGGTTTTGTTCATTTTTGTGTCACATTTTATTCCCATGAAGGTTTTGGTTTCTATCTGTTGATAAAATAGGGATTTTTCATCTTGACATACTTCCTCTCCCCCTTTTTATTAGATGATAAAGCATATTTCAGTGGTTTTGGTCTTGCATAGAAAGGTGTGTGCGACAACTAAAACAATAATAAAATGTAAAAGGTGCATATATTCATAAATGAATGGCAAAAGCTATTAACTATCTTATGACCTGTTGGAATAGAAATGCGCAGAAGAGTTGAAGAAAACTGGTGTGAAACCTTCACTAATTAAAGCTTTTTTTAGTTAGGAGAAGGTTTTCTGCTCTGCTTAGTTTTTACTTATGTCCCATGGCAAATATCTGGCAATAACAGTATTATTGAGAAATATGTATTAGTGTAGCCCTAAGCATGATTAAAAGTTATTAAAAAAACTCCAAAAAGATTATTAAAAAAAACCACAACAATAAAACAAAACCAAACCAAACCACCCCAAAGTAGTCTTCAAAATGAACTTGGCCAGTATTCCTTATGGTGTGTGACCATATCGTTCATGTCATTGTAGATTAGAAATTAGTCCAAAGTTTTATTTCCAAATGTGCAATATTATAAAGGATAGGAGATAAAACTCTTTGAGAGCTCGGAATTTCACCTCCAGTCCCTTAGGATACATGAATAAAAGGAATTAATTTCAAGGTGGTTCAACAAGCTCAAACTGGATAAAGTAGTAATATCAAGTGACTGAACACGCTATTGTCATTAGACTGGAAGAGCTGAACAATTTTTCTCTGTAAGAAACAGAACTCAATTTAGCAAAAACCCCTTTAATTTATTTATCATTGTTTTGTCTCTCTGGGGTAGCTTGAAAACTGTGTGGTGACATGGCAGTTGTAGCATGTGGACAGCACAGAAAGAATTACGAGTCACTGTTGACAACTTAGGTGGAGTATTTTCTTTATGTTGTAAAACTGTTTTTGCTCCTGCTTTATAATGATAGCCAGAGGGACCGGAGGTTGAACACATTCTGTTTGTTGCACAAGATTTTATCCTACCAAGAGCTAATCCTGGGAGGTCTGCGGGTAGTATTCTATTAAAGATGGCAAATGAGTTCTTGCTGTACAGAGCTAGCACAGAATGATTTGGGGGTTGTTTGTTGTTAGTCATGTTAATTGTAGGTCTTTCATGTAACAGCACTGTGTCTGAAAATCCTCCTTCCTGAGCTCACCTGCTTTTTGAAGTGAATGAGCATCAAGTCCATAGCAACAAACTACACGCGTGGGGTTCCACATTCCACTTCTGACATTTTAGCGTGAAAAATCGTGGCAATTCCTTCAGAAATAATACTGAAAAAGTACAAATAGAGACATCCAAATATTTGTAACTTCAATTCCAAATGAGCCCTAAATATTTTATCTTTAAAAAGAATTTTTTTTTTCTCTGATTGCAAAATGTAATAAAGGAAAACACGCCACCCTTCCATCTGCGAAATCTTGAAATGAAAATGATAGGAGTCTTAGAAATTAAAGTTGTTGTGTCAGTGTTTGTATGTAGAAGCTTATCTCTCCAAATATTTCTGCCTCACTCCTATTCCTGCTCCATGACAAACCCACAGAAGCCCGGAACTCCAAGGACTGTGCTGGCGTTTCCGAGCTCTGCTCCATCCCCGAGCTGTGTTCAGCGGGACACAGCACGATCTGTCAGACCAGTCTGGTCTGCAACCCCCAGTTCTGAGCACTGTCTGACACATCCAGTCATTGCAAGCATCTTACCAGTGGAATACGGTTATTCCTGCTTTCCTTGTTTCGATACAATGCGTTGCTGTTATAAAAGATTACGTTTTATAAAAGATGTAGTCCATGCAATTTCTGATGGAGGTGTCATGGATGAAGTGTGCCTATAATGCTCACTACTTGTTGTCATAGCAAACTTTTAAGAACTTTTTTAAACAGAAATTAATATTTTGTACTACAGGCAGGATTTAATTGTTCCTAGGGTTGCCTCTGTATGCCGAACACTCAGTTATGTAGTCAGTTTTACTTATTTGCAAACTGCTATTCTGGGCATGTCTTAACTAGATAGAAGATTTTTATTTGCTTTCCCGACCTGGAGAGACAGGGAATGAAAGTCATGACATAATTCTAAATACATGAGATGTCATTGCTTAATGAAAGCCTGAAAATGCCACACAAATGCGATTTCCTCCTCTATTCTACTGGAAATTATGGTCGGTTGAGGCAATCAGGATCAAATTTGAACTCTGTAAATTGTGTTCCTATAACTGATACCAAAATGCCTAAATACAATAATGAAAATGAGAGTTCTGTCTAAAATGATGTGCATAGCTGGTGTACTTATTCATACAGTGAAATTAAAATGATGAGGGTTTTGGTTCAGTTTTCTTGTGGGTTTGTTTTTTGGTGTTTTGGTTTTTTTGTTTGTTGGGGGTTTTTTCTCTTACCTAAGGTTGTGTGTTAGCTCAAATTTATGTAAATTAATAAAAGTAATTTAAAATCTCTATTTACTTCATCACTCAACATGTAAATAATATGTGTAGTAAAAAGAAAACTGAAGGGAGTAACCGCTGGTAGTGTATGAGTAATTGAAGTATCTATCTGTCAGGTAAAATTAGGTGAAAACCAAGGAATTTGGCATCTAAGAGTATCCTCAGGTTTCTGTGTTGAGCTTGTCTTACAGACAGATTATGCCAGAGGAAGAACAGCCGTTGGTTTGGCAACTGAGAAATGGTGCACTCAGAATACAGAGGTGTCAGTGGGCAAATGGGAATTTTGACTTTTCCTTACTCTGTTATTTATTAGACTGTCCTGGAGTTTATACCTTTCCTGTTCTTCCTGTGTCGCTGTAGGTCTGTAAGGGAAGGATAAATGCTCCTGAAGAACCTGGCTGCTGTTATTACAATTTCAGTTATATAAGTCAGAGATAAGATGAACTGCAGAAATGCCTTTTTCTGGTGAACTTTTAGAAAGGTACTGCCCCCCCCCCCCCCCCCACTGGACCCTAGGGAAATGAGATGCATAATCAGCGTAAAGAACTGATGGAGGGGAGATGGGGTGCTTACAGGGTTGCCTGATAAGAAATGTTTCTATTTGCTGATGCATGTCCATGGGAGATGTGGTGTGGCTGCTCGAGATGTGGAAATGAAGTCTGAGATAACCTCTGTTTGCAGCAGATTACAAATGGGAGGTTGGAAGTACAGCATGGTGAAGGGAACACTGTCCAGATGGCAGCGTGGTGACAGGCTTTCTATCAAAGACCAGCCGAGATAAAATAAGAGTGGGTAAAAGAGGGTCTCTGAAAATCACTGGTGCCTGTTAGAGATGTAATGTAGCTCTCTCTTTTATGGGGAGAATATATTTGCATAAATTCATTGATCAATGGTTTCGCTAACCCTGCCGCATTCCCGGCATGTCCTCGCAAATTGATGAACATTCCTCTCGATCCTCGGTGCGGGTCCCTAATTGTGTTACATATTTAGAAAAGATGGATTTTTCCCTTCCTGGAGCATATGTAGTAGTTGAATGCTGTGCTCATTCTCCTTCCCTGCCCCATTAGGTTGGAGGGTTTTTTTCCCTTTAAGAATAGCCTGGAGCTGTACTGGCTGCAGAACTTATCAAGATAAGAGCAGTGCCAGGTTAGAATTATTAGTTTCATGAATCACTGACCAATATGCTTTTTGAAGAAGCCCAACCTTTATGGGTTGTGTGGTTTAAGCCCTTCATTGGTGCTGCAGTCACCGCTCCGAGAGATTCCAAAGTCAAAACTCCAGGAGACACAGAGATTTCTGGCAAACCTTCTCTGCCATGATATTAATTGTTTCATTTGCATGCTCTGCTCATCTTGTGACCTGCCCTCCCTCCCCTTTGACTAATATAGTTTCTTCATCAGTAATATAAAAGATGTAGAACAAGCATTTTGACTGTTGAAAGTCGAATGAATGTGAACGACTTAATCCAGAGGACACTCAACTGTGTATTTAATGCAGACATGCAGCTCAACACCTGAAGCAAGAGCTGAGCTGAAGACTAGCATGGGAATAAAACTCCTTGCTGGTAAAGTTGAGGTGATGACACTGTTCTGAGGGAACTTAACAAGTTCAAGGCAGATGAGTAGTCATTTTATGCCATCCCTTGCAGTTCGTTGTTTATATGACTCCCCAAAGCAGCAGGATGACGAGACTACGGTAGTTGGACGTAATTCTGTCGGCATCAACAACCTCTTTGGCTGGGGGAGGAGGCTGCATGTCTCTGTAGCCCAGGGTTCTGTGATATCAATGTCAGATATCCCAGGATGTCCTCAGCCCTTCTGTGACACTGTTTGGGGTCCAGAACCGGTGGTGTGCGCGGGAATCCCCTCTTGCTCCGGAGTCAGTCACCACAACGGGAAAAAATAAAGATTTCAAATAATGTTTCAAATCACTTAATGGTTCCCTTCTTTTTTTCTGTATGCAATTAAAGGCACTGTTTATGACCTAAACATTTTTGTCTTTCTCAGAGGTTGCTTTTGTCCCTCTACTGTGCTAAGTACAACAACATGGACAAAGGCTCTGAGCTGCAGCCAGTCTTTATACAAGGGAGGACTCAGAAGTCTGTTTTTCTGGAAAGAGAGAGTAAGATTATGATGGGAGCTCTGTATACCAGCATTGCTGAGCTCCCAGTTCAAGCAAGGTGTCAAATATTTAACCTTAAACTGTACCTGTAGGGATCAGGGTACTATGCATTACTTATTACTGGCATAATCCAATGTTTTAGGCTGGGACAATAATATTGTGCATATGGTAAATTAGAAATCAAATCAGTAATGTATAGATAGTTAGCTTGGAAGTGAGGTAGATAACTGCAGCTGCACCTGAAAAACAAAGCATTGGTGGAAACTTCTCATCTAAAGATCAAAATGTGTCTTTTTTTCCTGCTGTTCACAAGGTTATGCATACAATGTAAGTATATATGTGTGCAAGTATATGTGATGACAAAAGCACGTGTGTTATGGTTAAATCAGGAAAAATAATTTTTAAAACTTGAAAAAGAAAGGCATATGATTAGTATAAATTAGGCTTTATTTATGTAACATACCCAGTTCTGGGTTTAAGAAAAAAAAATTAAGAGCTGCTTTAAGGGTGGAAGTATAAAACAATGTCAAAGTAATTTGAAGACAAGTAATCACAATTTTTATGTTAATTAAATTATCATAAATGAAACAATTTCACATTAACTGGTTCGATATTTTTTAAGTGGAATGACATTTCTTACGTTTCTGTTTCGGGATGAATAATCTGAATGCATTGGTTTTGGGTGTATGAGTGATGGATGACCACACTTTGGGCATCTGCAGATCCTTAGAAACAAATTTTAAGGTGCTCTAAGGTCATCCAGAAACCTTTGCTGTGATGTACCATGTTGTCCTTCAGTGTTTTAGAGGTATGAGAAAATAGCTCAGTCAGTTGGAAAAGCATCAATGGCTACATAAAACCATTTTAGGAAAGAAGGGACAGTCGTGACATTAGTTCCCAAAAATTGCACACATCCCCTTGTCTTCACAGTGCTGGGTGGGGTGAGACATCAGTGGTCTGCAAGTGCCAGACTGTTGCTCAGAGTGGGATTTCTTTGAGGGTAAATTAGAAGAGAAGCCAATGGCTGTGCTGAAGGGTTGTAGGAGCACATACCAGCAAGGCCTCTGTTCGCCATCAGAATCTTGGGTTGTACCTGACACCACAGGGGCTTTGTTGGGAGACGGGAGTGTGGGAGAGCAGATCTTGCTCGTGGCTCTCAGCCTCGGACTTGGCTCCCGCGGTCGATAAATTGCCGCAATGCAGCATCTCTGCGGCGGCGCCCGAAGGCCGCCGAGGAGCCCCCGTTGGTGCAAGAGGCGGCCGCGGGCTGGGCGGGCTCTGGGGAGGGGGTAGCCCCCGCCGCAGGCACCCCCACGCTTCCTACTGGCTCCTTGGGCAATTTCAGTGGTGTCTTAAAAGGGTTGGGTCCATTCCGTCTGCGAGACACCCCCGTCTGCCCGTCCACGGGTAGGGCGTGAAACCAGGTGAGGCGCTTCAGTCGCACTTAGGCTGAAACGGTTAGGACAGACCATCCACCATGGCAGGTATATTTTATTTTGTGTGCATGCAGATATTGCAGAGATACAGCCATGTATGGACAATGTCTGACTGCTTTTATTTAGCTAATGTAGAATATTTCTGAACCGATCGTGAGCGCGTCGAATTTTTTCCGTGTGTGTTTTATTTTGCGCTTTTTTCGCTCTGTGGACTGAATGCAAGTGAAACGCTGTGAGTATTTGCTATTGCAATTGTTATGGGTTCTTAACTGTATTGCATAGGCATGCATGAATATGAGCAGGTAGTGCTGCTTCTCATGGGCAAGTGGTGTTTAGGAGAAATGTAAAAATTGGAAAGACAGGCATTTTTAAACATGTTGACCTTTTTCTTGTGTGATGCAACACAAGCGCTGTCTAATGTCTTATTAAAATAAAATCCTGATGGAAAGCAGATCCCTTTCCAGCTTCACCAAGAAACATGTAATTGCCCTTGTCTAGAAACTCCGTGTAGTCTTTGTTCTTTCAAAGCATTTCTTTCCTCTGTAAATGTAACTTTTCCTTAACAACTGTTCGTACATGCAAGTCTAAATTCACGGGGTGTGTGTACATTCCCTATTTCATTCATATGGATTTAAATTAGCCTGTATAGTAGCCTTACTTTCCAGCATGTGTGATTTGCAGGTAGAGGCATTACATACTATTAGAATATAAAATTATTCCACAAATACCTTCTGAGTGTCTTGCATTTTGGGGAGGCAATTTTGGCAGTCAAGGTGAAGTGTTCTCTCTTTGAAAGATTTGGTTCTTTTCCTTCCTCTGCTGTCCAAAGCCAAGAATTGCCTTTGCAGTTCAGTGTTGCACCATGCCCATTGTCCTCTTGCTGGAGCTATGGAAGATCTCTTCCTGCTGCTCTCTCCCAGTGGAAATGCCATGGCCTTGGGAACTGAGGAGCAGCTGAGGCACTGAAATCAGAGTAGCTAATCTGGCCAGAGGAATAAGGGGCATTATTTTACCTGCAGGACCTGGTAGTTCTGCTGTTGGGGGAAAATGCAGCTCAGAGGTTCTGTCAGCCCCGTGCATTCCCATCGCCCGCCTCATACGCGGCATTAGTAAAACCTTTTCACTGGTGCTCAGGCTAAACTGCCACCAGTGCCGTGTCATTTGCTGTGTGTGCATGTACCTGTCACACATGGGGCTGGTGGCTCGTCCCTCTTTGTTCCCAGTGGCCAGCCCTGGACCTGCAGCACCCGCAATCCCGCGGGCGGTGCCGCATTGCGGCAGGAGCTGAGGTGGCCACAGGCTGCCACAACAACCAACCCAAGGAGACCCAGTGTTGTCACAGCCCCTTCCACGCAGAAGACCCTTTTTATCACTTTTTCTAGCTTGGAAAGGACAACTAATTTCTGTGTTCCACTTGGAATGGCTTTTCTGTCCCTGAGGTGTGACACGGACCAGTATGAAAAGGTTATCACAGAGGGGGAGGCTGTCAGAGCAGAGGCTTTTGCTGTAAGGCTGTAGCATTAAGGTTGCAGTGTATTGAGGATGGGTCAAGTTAAAACACTGTTTTGAAGAATGGCACTGTTCCTTTCTGATCCAAATTTAATCAGTTTCTTTAGAATTTCTTCTGGTGGAGTCCTGTAAGAAAACTGTAGCACTCAGCTGACTGAATGCTGAAACCTTTTACCCTGGAAATCTCCATCATTAAATGCCTTCAGCCTGAACAAATGACTGAAATTGCTTGCTCCTTTCAAATTATGGAGTTGAACCGTGTTAGTTTGAATTGGATTATGTTTATAAGGCTGCTTCAGCTTCAGAAAAGACTAAACTGAAACAACTGTTCAGGCAGGGACCTGAGAAACTGTTTTATTTTGCTGAAGAACTGATGCATCAAACTTAAGGTTTGTATAATCTGACTCCATCTTGTTGATTCTTTTTCATCTTTTCCATAAATGCCGTCTGGTAGGCTTTCAGATCTCTGTATTCATTGAGAACCCAGTCCAGTTTGCATTGATTTTGTCAGGAGTAGCACAGAATCCATAAACAACAGTACCTGACATGCATGCAGTTGGGTGACACCAAGAGCCACGTTTAGTATGAGACATCTCTGTGTAACCTAAAAAAAATAAAAATAAAAATGTATCTACTTAACAATGAATTTATAGTAAATAATTGTATTTATTTTAAGCTTAATTACATTAATTCATTGCACAATAGATTTTCAAATGAATCTACAAAAAAATGTAGGGTACTTGGAATTGAATACAATCATATTTTTGATTGCTGTGGCTCCTGTGAAACTCTATGCCTAAATAAATAGATTGCAGTGACTAGATTCACTCTCTGCTGAAATCAGCAATGGGACTTGCTCTGACTCCAGCAGACATTGGTCTGGGTATTATGACAATTGGACTCATTCCCAGTGGTTCTAGGCAATAATATCAGCCCTGAAATTTGGTACCATAGAGAAACATCAAAACTACCCTGATGATGCAAAACATTTATACAGTGTTTGCAGAAATACTTTTCTTTCTCTGAGTCCAAGTAAAAATTCTGGATGTAATTGGGATTTAGAGCCACAGCAGGCGTTCCCAGTCCAGTGTACTGAAAAACATGGAGCCTTTGGACAAAGACTTGGGAAATTTTCTTGATTCAAAAAAAAACTCCCAAAACATGACAACGATTCATTTGCCATTTTTGAGTTTAGAAGAATAACTTATTGGAGAATCCTTAATTCAAAAATAAAGTAGTGGCAGAATAATTTCAGCCTGCATTCTCTTGTCTTTGCACCAACTCTTTTATATTTCCATTCAGGCTGAATTCAATTTGTATTTTCTGCCTAGAATTAAAGTGCCATGTGAAAGATTGAAAAGCTGATTGAAATTTCTCAGAAAAAGCTTTTTCAACTCTCACTGGTCATAGATGTTAGAAAGAATTGTGGGATGCAACTGGTTACCTGTATTTTCTGCAGCTAATAGAGGTGATTTGATTGTGTGGGAAAATAGCTGTGTCTTTATGTGTACAGAAAGAGCAACATCCTTAAGGGGAAGCAGTAAGACATTTCATGTAAGACCATGTGAGTGACATTCTTGATTTAACATGTAACATAGCACATAACCTCAATGAATTTTGTACCCTTTTTCTCTGTATAACCTTTTTTATATTTTATTTTACCTCTTCTCTTCTCTTCTCTTCTCTTCTCTTCTCTTCTCTTCTCTTCT
>NW_020884887.1:1544965-1751273 GCF_003945725.1 Corapipo altera
CTAAAATTCCTCCCTTTCCCTCTCCCCTGCTCTGAGCTTCAGCTCCTGAACTCACCAGTCCCAGAGACTCTGGCAAAGGCACAGCCAGATTCTAAGAAGAGTTTATGAAGCAATTACAGGATTTAAGTTAATATACCGTAAAGTTATCACTCTGGGCAAATGTGATCATCTTGGTTCTTGCCAGGTGACAAAACAGGCATTTTAAGCAAAGAATTTGTTATTATAATAACTCAGTTTCCCCAAAGCCTGATGTTTTTGAAAGTAATGTCATGCCTTCAAGGGGAAAAAAAATTTGCCATAAACATCTGGCCTTTATAATAGGCTTAAATAGTTAAAATCTGACACTTGTATGCAAATTAAAATTAGCCACAGAATGGGAAGAACTGGGCAATTGTAGCAGTAAACACTGCTGACAGTTTTGTGCATAACTCCATGCTAAGCTTATTTATTTTATTTCTTCCATACATTTCCAAAAGGAACATTTTCTTTCCTCTGTGTCCTTGAGATAGTCATATTTCTGATGTCTGCTTCCCAAGTTAACAATGCTAGAGCCTCTCACCTTGCTGTGATGAGAACACTTGTGAACAGATTGTCAAAAGACTCATACTAGAACAGAAACCACAAATTGGCAACTAGTTATTTTTATTTCAGTGGATTTTGCTTGTCACCTGGAGACTATTTAGAACGTTATTTGCCTGGGCTAACATTGTGTTTAAAAATAGCACTTAGACAGTGCCAGCTCATTTTAGAGTTGGGTACAAATATTGAGACAAAACCCCAGCTGTTATTGCTTTTGCTGCTAATTTGAGGTGTCAGATCAGAGCTCTGCTGCTGTTATGTCAGTGAATAAGGCCCCTTGTGAGATCATTATGTTTTCTAACAGTCGAGAGTAACGGATTAATCAGTGCAGCATCAGTTGCTTTCATTATCTGCCCACATGGTAGTTGTGGGCTTTAACTTAAACAGCCTGTGGGGAGATCAAAGGCTCGAGTACAAGAGGCACTCGGGACTCCCCAGAACTCTGAAGAGATCCAGTTGAGTTTTGGACGTTGCCTAATGAGCAAAGCTTGGATGCCTTGAAAGTCGAGGGTGACTGTACTCAGTGCTGAGGGATAGAGTGCCAAAGCCATTTTGCTTTTTCATCAGAGGCCATAAGAAGCAGTAAATATTTAATTCAATGCAAATTCCTCCTGACCTGTGTGAAAAATAGCTCTTTACAGCTATTGGAAGTATAGCTCCTTTTTGCCCTGCAATCTGAAAGTTAATTAGAAACATTAATTATGGCAGTGTATAAAATTCAAGTCTTGGTTTTATTACTAAATATAGATTCAGATTCCCTTTTTGGAATTGCTGCTGTTAGTTATATTGGGTGGTATGTAAGGACTGGAAGGGGTTTGAAGTTGTCATCTGCTATCCTGCTCTGGGCCCATCAAATCCTGACAGGAATTCATTTAGTCTTTTATCACAGGTTTCACTTTCTGATCACTGTACAGCTCTTTTCTGTATTTTTCCTGATTTTATTGTAAGAAATATTTCCCCTGTATCTAATGAAAATTCCCCATTATGAAATTGAAACCTGTTACTGCTTTGCTTAACCCTTGTTTGAATACAAAAAAACAGAGAACGTCTTTTCCCTTTGCAGTGGCTTTTTATGTAGTTGAAGGGATGCTTAAAAGCAAATTACATGGATGTGCTAACACAGAGATCTAAGGTACTGTCACTGTTAGTGTTAAATTTTGCTGCAGATGCAGTCACCCAAGTTTGTTTCATCTCTAGTATTTCAGACAGACCCTTAGATCCTCCTCTTTATGTGCACAAATACTGATAGTGATGTCTAATCTTGCATGAGCTGCACAGTTTCAGCCCACATCTACAACTGTGAAAAGATTCCTTCACGTATTTTTATTTACCAACACTACACATACACAGCCTAAAGCTTTTCAGTTTTGGAGAAGTTGTGTTTCTGGCAGTGCCAGGGACAGACTAGTGTTGCCTTTTGAGCTCCACTGGCAACTTGGGGTGGACTGTTCAGCCTATTTTTGCATCAGTTCACCCACTTCTGAGTAGAGATAACATTACCCAGAAAACTATTTACATGAGAGGCTTAATTATGCTTGGAGATGCCTTGGTTAAGTCTGAATAAATTTCCTGTTCCCATTTACTGGATGTATGGTTGCACTGGGGACAGGAGCCTGGAAACCAGGCAGTTGTGGGAGAAGCAGTAATCGGGGAGCCTGACAGTAATTCACTCCTGGGAACGTTACAAGGCTGCAGACACACCGTTTGTGGCTCTCCATTGCATGCACACAGATAATAATCTTGCATTAGGCCCAATTACATGGTGTTATGGACACACAACACGGGGATTACACACCCAGCCACCGAGCACCCCGTGATAAAGCAGTGCTGTAATTGGAGGAGACAGAAGGAAATGTTAGTTGTTAGTGCTACTACCACTGCTGCAGTGCCTGGCACTGCTGTGCCCCACCAGCCCTGTCCCTTTGATTTGCTGCTCCATTTCAGTGTCTCACTTTCAAAGCACAGGTTTATCACAGTGCAAGATAACTCGGCACCTTCTCCTTTCCACAGTGTGTTGAGGGAGATTTGAGCAGGAAAAAGGAACTGAACAGCTGAGGTTGAAGCCAGACAGTCAGAAACATGCTACCAAAGGAGGGCTGGTGTTCCTGCTATCAAATCCCATGTATTAGAAGCCTGTAAAGAATCTACAATGCCCAAGCATAAAAGGCATCAAAACCAGAAATCTAGTATATGAGCTGGTGCCTTTGCAGATCTTTCTCCCCATTTACCTATCAGTAAATGACTCTGAGTATTTCCTTCTAACTGAGAATTTTGCAAATGCTGCGATGTCCCTTGGTCAGCCAAATGTGACACAAAAGCAGCCTGGCGTGGATCACCAACCTGAATGGCCAGCACAGCCATGTGTTACAGCCTCCAGGAACCATGCTTGTTAAGGCTCAGGGAGAAGTGTGTTCTCAATTTGAATTAAATTTGAGTTAAGATTCCTCAATTTGATTAGCTGCTTTGCTAATCAGCTGCAGAAATGGAATGGGAAAGAAAATCAGTCTCTGTTACCGTCAAGTAACACGGAATATCCTCAGCATCTGACAGGTCTCCCCTGCCCCTTCCATTGGAATCTCTTCAGACTGTAAACAAGAAGCATCACTGTGGGTGTGGTGCTGTACTGATGCACAGCTAGTGATCTGTGTACATTGTGAAAATGCCTTATAGTCACAAAAATGGACATCTGCATAGTAGTTTTTCCTTTTCTCAGTGAAAAACTAGGATACCAGAACTATTTTTAAGGTGGGGTGTACGAAGTGGTTTTGTCATCAAACAGTGTGGTGTATTTAACAAAAAACCCAACCCTCCCATAGATTTTCCCACTTGAAGTGTGTCTGGGAAACAATAAGACAGTCACTATTTTAGAGAATAGTGATTATTTTAGATAATTCTGTTACGTTGTGTAACGTCTTCTGACATCCTTGCCAAAATATCCTTTTGGTTCATGTCTACTAAACTGGGATAGAACACGTAGATATATTGTACTGAAAGTAGTATTTCAGATGAAAAAGTTGACAGACATTCTGGTATTTATTGTATGCTCTTAATCACATTGATTGAAGTCCAAGTAATAGAAGCAAAATCTCTGTGTACTCGGTGATTTACAGAATTGACGGTGTTTGACCACTGACCTCAGAATTAGTCCAAGGGACATGAAAGGATATTTAGAGTTTGTGAGTTTTTAAAATAAAATACTTTATTTTAAAAGTATTAAGTTTTTAAAGTAAAATACTGTAATATTAGAAGGGTTCAAAATTTATATATTTATACCTTTTCCCCCCAAATTCTCTTCCATAAAAATTTATGATTGCTTCTAGCATTAGGAGTATAATTTTTTTCTGACTCTCACCTAGTCTTGAATACTTGTATACCTATACCAGAGAGTGGAGAAAGATGTGAAGAATAATGCATAAATATTATCTAAAAAACCACAGACATGACAGTCATTTCTACATGTTAATGATTTTACTGTCATTACATTGAGTCTGTAATTAAGACCTCTTTGTCAGGGAAATACAGTGGTGTATATGAATTTGGAGCAAGCCAGAACAGAAGAAAAATGTGCACCAAAAGTTTGAGGATAAGTAATTGTTTTCAAATCATGACAGGATTGCAGACTGAGCATTCTTTCCTTTAGAGAAGTTCTGATTAGTAGGGGCTATAAATCAGCTTTATTCTTCAGAAGGAGGAAAGCAGCTCCACACGTGGCTCTAACCAGTTTGGACAACTGGCAGAGGAGTGAGTAAGGAGAGCAGCTCCTCTGGGGCTGTAAATTGGAGTCAGTGGGACTGTGACACTTCACAGTGGTGGAGGAGGTACCACCTCAGAGGTTGCTGATCTCACGTTATGCATCTCCCAAGTAGTCCTTGGAGGATCCTCAGCTCTGCTGCAGTCCTGCTCCTGCTGAGCTTGCAGGATCTGACAAGGATCACGGCCCAAGGTGGGAAGTTGGCTGGCATAAATAATATTGTCTATAACCTCAGTTTCCTGATTCAGCGTTTTGGATGTGAATAGTTTACAGGGAGAGGACTTCTAAATGAGAGGACAGTGCTTTTTCAAGGGACAAGGGTTCTGGAAGAGGTGGGAGGTATAAGGCTGGCAAGAACTCAGCAGAATATAATTTTCTCCACATGATGTTGGAGGAGTCAGAAGATTCTGGAAGTTTTCTACTTCTCCCAGCTCCCTGGTGTTTGTGAACCTATTTCTGTGGATCTGAATCTTAGGTGGATCGAGATGAGGCTGGGTCTTGGAGCAGCTGGCAGATGACTGGAGCACAATTTATTTTTCCCTTCATGTGCTAAAATGCTGCTGTATTGTGTACTCACCATTAATGGGACACATCCCTTAAAAAATCCTAGCTGGGAAGGCAAGATGGAAAGCTTTGCAGAATATCTCTGGAGCACACCTCTCCTGAGCATGTTCCCATTCCAGAGCCAAGGAGTTCCCACTGCATGGGAGCTGCGTGCTCTGCAGGGGTAAATTCCTGCAGCTCCAGCTGGGCTGTAGTGCAGGCAGTTCACTGGCAATTAGTGCCCTTTGCAGTGTTTGGCCTCCTTTGTTCTGAAATAATTGCTGTTATCATAGATGTTTTATTGCCTTCATTATGGTTAACATTTAAATATCAATGAAATAGTATGCTACTAAGTCATCTGTGCAATAGCTGTCTGCTGGAGTTATCCCTGAAATTTGTGTTTAAAGAGTATATTAATTCAGCAGTGACTTAGGATTCTTAGAAGGAGGGTTATGTATTTGTTGATGACTTATGGGAAACCATTGCTTATTTAAAAATAAGCAAATATTTGAAACGTCTGCAAAACCTGAGCCACTCTCATTTGATGTCCTGTGAGCAGAAATACCACGTGATTGGAATAATGCTCTGGCTGCTAAATAGAATATTTTAAAAATTTTTGAAATACTTTTGGATCATCGAGTCAGACAGTAAAGGGTGACCTTTTTGCATCCACAAGAAGAATTGCACTGGGAGTCAGGCCTGTGTTCTCTGCAGAAGGAAGCTCACTGTCACAGCCTATTCTGCCTGAATCCAACCCACGTCCCTTTGAAACCAATAGAAAATCTCTCTTGAATTCCTACAACCTCCACTGACTTCTGTAGCACCACGTGTGACCTATTCAGACATCAGCTATGGATGCAATTTGATTTTTGTGAGCTGACTTTACATGTGGCTTTTATTTATCACTCTATACCTAAGTTCTTCCATCTGACTTCGTAGCTTGTTTTAATGTAACAGGCAACCGAGGCAGGTTTGCCTCAGAATTATATTTTTATGTTTACAGGAAAAAGAAATGGTGGTGCAATTATAAATTCCATTTGTGAGCCCTATTTGAACTTCCCAAAAAGCAAATAAATACGAATACAGAGGGGTGGGTGTGTTGATGTAAATATTTATGCACTCTTAATGGGTTTGTTCACTTTCTGAAATTGTTGTACAGGCTTGTTTTGGCCCCCTGGCCACACAGGACTGTGGTTGCATCACTGGGTAAATAAGGCAGTTGAGCAGTAGCAAGGGTATGACACAGTTTCATTTTGCATTGTAAAATCTGCCACAACGTGTGTTGTCATGATGAGATGAGCAGGAATTCAGAGGCAGAGCTTCCAGCCCTGCAGATGTGCACTGGTGCTGTGTGTGTCACTGCCAGCACTGCAGCCACAGCACGGCAGAGAAGGGCAGGCTGGGATGCACAGCTGCCAGGGACAGGGCTGATGGATGTGAGAGCTTCCTTGCTGCTTTACTGCTCAAGTTGACAGTGTTTCCCTCTTCATCTTGTCCAGTACATTTATAACAGGCTGTGTTTGACTCCTTGCATGTTGAGGAACTGAACGCACAAAGCCAGTGGTTTGTGCACCCAGTGATCCCAATGCTTATCTACGCGTTTCTTGTCTGATTTCTGATAGCCTCAGTTTTCCAGAGGATCTGGAATGAATACTACATATTATACTATAAGCCTTGTTATGCTAAGACCTGCAGCTCTTATCAGCCTGGTGTGTGAATGTGTGGGACTCGACTGACACAGATCTCTGGCAGCAGATCTCACATGCAGATCCCAGATTTTCAAGACTCTGCTTCTACTGACATAACTCCCTGTGCTCACAGATTTGGAAAGGAAGGGGAATTTTGCTCTGTTGATGCAGTTTGCTGTCATGGGTATGTCAGCCCCCATGCTGGCTCCAGATTGCCAGTGTATCCATCTGGAATACCAGCTATGATCCTGCTAACAAAGTGGTTGAGTGCTTTCCTGCTGGGATGCAGTGCAGCAGCAGCACAACCACAGTGCTGTCAGTGTCAGAGCTGCTCACACCCCTATCCTGAGCTGCCTGTGCAGAGCTGTGTTACCCTGCAACCTCCTGGCTTTGCCAGTATGCCCATGTGTCTTCCTGTGTACCCAAAAACCAGCCTTAATAGGATATAATCTAATTAGCTTTAATCTGCTGATGTAGATGATGGCTTTGCCAGGGGATTTCTAGGCAGAACTGTAAAATGTTTTTAAATTGGCAGATGACCAAGAGGGCTGGTTAACTTCTGTAATACTCTTCTAGAGTTTCTGATTAAACATCCTATGTAAATATATGTCATTGGAACAACTAAACAGTCCAGGGAAGGAGAACATGCCTTTATGTTGCTTCAGCAGGTATTTTCTTCAGCGCATACATAAACATACACCATAAACATGGTGTCTTCTATCAAGGTGACCCTGTGGAGTGCTGTGCCCCTTGTAGAAAGCAGAGGTTGCTCCATGCCTTGGTGCTGTGAGCACCACATGTTTCAAATAGGCAGTGGCAGGACTGGCCACGCTGGGACACGGAGTCGCCACCAGATCCATCCATTCTCACGACAAACCAGCCTGCAGCATTTCCAGCTTTGGTGCACTTGCAGCATGGCAATTACGCCCTCGTTGGAGTGCTTTCCATTTCCTGTGCCATCTTGATAAACTTTATAGCTTCTAATTTGCTAGAGAGTCATTGATATAATTAGGAGTCCCGTAAATGGGAGCAGCACACTCAGCTGATGGCAATCGAGCCAGTTCATTTTCCATAAGAAGCTCTAAGAGGGTCCCTCCCAGCAGTGAGATTATTTTCTCTTTAGGCTCAGCTTTGATAGAGCAGCAGCAATCCTTACACGCCTGGGTCATGACATGTTTTATTGCAGCCCGTTCCACTACCCATATATTTTTTCATAAGGGAGCCCATCCGTCCTTTTGTTTCCAAAGAGCAATTTGAGCTGTCTGTCCATGTCAGCAGGCTGTGTTAACAAGGCTGTGAGAGCCAACAGCTCTCTTTTTGTGAGATGAGCCCTGTAAGTGCAGAGCTTTCACACTGCTGGGTCCCGGTCTGATGTCCCTCCACTCAAGTTGCACCAGGTTTTCAAACTAAGTGGCAGCTGAACCCACAAGGCTGAGTATGTTCCAGTAGTCAATAAAAACTCATCTCCTGCACTCCTGGTTACTCCACCATGGTAAACACTAACCTTGAGCCATTCTCATGCTACTGTTGGTTGTTTTCCCCCTAATATCATCTTTCATGGTATGTCACAAATTGTCAGAGGTATCGAGGAGTGTGTCTTGCTGCTCACAGCCGGGCAGATTTATTAGCAAGGATTTTATCAGTTTGTTTCTGTAAATAGTGTGTTGGTGAAGAAATGTAAATAACTGACCAATCTATTATTCTCTTTTCTCTCTATTTTTTTTTCTCCTGACAGTACCCTCAACAACAACAACATCACCCGCATTCCTGTTACCAGTTTCAATCACATGCCAAAGATCAGGACTCTGTGAGTAATATCCTCTAATATTATAACATAATGATGGTGTAAAACAACTCTTTGCCTGTTTGTTGTCTGTGATAATCTCATTTCAGTCTCTCAGGCTGCCTTGGAGGCCTGGGTGACTGCAGAGCTGGGGAACCCAGGCAGGGGTGTGAAGGTGCCTGGTGCCCTCAGGGCCCTGACAGGCACTGTACTGGATTTACCCAGAATTAACATCCAGTT
The DNA here is from genome assembly GCF_003945725.1 of Corapipo altera. Lineage (NCBI taxonomy): Eukaryota > Metazoa > Chordata > Aves > Passeriformes > Pipridae > Corapipo > Corapipo altera. The sequence continues at coordinate 1,553,550 of NW_020884887.1, forward strand.
TTATCAAGAATTTGAATTTACCCAGAAATGAAACTGGCATTTTTTTTCCCCATGGGAAAGTCCATAATGTGAAATGTTTTCCAAGCTGGAACATCATGAAGATCATAAAAACTGCTCAGATGGATCAAATTATTGAATTTGGTTAATATCCTGTGTTTCAGTCCTAGTTATTCTTTTCAAATTCAGAATACTAATTGGTGAAACAGGGCATTTTTAAAGAACTTGAAAAAGTGTCTTTCCCAGATACTATCTGAAACAAAATGTCACTGATTCTGATGCATTTTTTTATAAAAGCTTCTCTTACATCAAAGCTGTCTTTTTGTAGCAGGACGCCATTGCACTGGAAAAGCTTTGATCTCTAGTAGTCCAAAATACAAAGATGTGAAATTAGACTGACCATTTGTATAATTTAGCCATAGCCTACCAAAAACATATTCTTTAAGTACCTTATTCCTTTAAATTGCTTTAGGCAAGATACAGCTTCAGGAAAAGTCATGTTTAAACAAAACATCTGTTTTTCCTCCAAAATCTCAAACTCAACCAAGATGTATTTAGTTCTAAAGGCAAAGAAAGGCAAATAGTAGCTAGCCTGAAAATTTTCTGTGCCACTGAAAAAATGAAATCCTTCAAGGATGCTGCATGTGCCTTTGTAAAATCATATTAAATAAATTAACAGAACTGAAGAAAAATGGTTCTTGCTTGTGTCAATCTGTGTCAGATAACCTCTGACTTAAATTTACATTCTTCATTAAATGATGGCATTATTAGATCTTAATGTATGTATTTAAATGGAAATGTTTGTCTTTTAGAAGGGAAGGGATGAAGAAGATAAAGGTGTAGAGTTAAGGTTCCTGGAGTTTTGCCTTTTCTTATTCAGTCACAGTGCTCCAGAAAATTTGCCTGGCTTTTCCAGATTAGCCACCCTTGTCTGTTAGCACAGCTCGGTGCCTTCTGCCATTTTCCTTTTAGTTTAATTTCAGAGATGGCTTTGTCTATAGCTCCCTGGAGACTTACACTGACTAATCCCCCTCTGCTGTAATTAAGGGGAAAAAAAAAGAAAAGAAAAGAGAAAAAAAAAAAGGGAAGGAAGTCATAAATAGGATTTATAAAGGGAAGCTTTTGTATTGAATTCTGAGAGCCACGTTTTATAGAACATGAATGCTGACCCACTCTAAAAGGATTTGCTGGAAATTTAATTTAGGGTCTATGGCTAAAAGGGCAATTTTAGCAAACTTGCATTTGTATTCCTTCACCTTATGTTCTTTAAAGGTAGTTTCATCAATATCAAGGGACATGTTTCAGTCTCCAAAGATTGCCAAATAACACACAGTACCCTTAGCAGATCAATATAGGAATTGAAAAGTCCTATATAAACAGCTGGAAATATAGTAAAATGTTTTGGTTTTCAGTCTTCCATTCCATATGTTTCAACAGAGGCAGAAAAGTCACCAAAATAGCAATTAATAGAAGATAAATACCAGAATCAAATAGCATTTCATAATTTTTTCTGCTGCTCCTATGTATTAAAAATTCTTCCTCTACCCCAAGTCATCTTAGCACTTTTCACAATTAATGCTTTATCAATTATAGTTATCATCAAAACAATCTTTCATTAGTACATATTACTTAATATTCTCTGAATATCTTCTGTTCAGGCTGTCACCTGTTGAGGTTAATACCATTTTGATTTAACCAGATTTTGTGTCCATGGGTAGCACTGCCCTAACCACTAACATATAGCTGAGCACATATTAAACTGATCAGGTTTTGTTCACCTATGCAAAACATTTACATAAGGATATTTTTGGGGCGGAAATGTTAACATTAATATTGTCTCTAGTTTCCTGAGCTTTAGCACACTTGACAGCCTGTTTCTCCTGCATTAATATACAACCTCAGTGAAGAGTCTGCACGGAAGGAGAAAGCTGTCTGAGGTGTAACAGCTGAAATAAATTTACCATTTAATCTGTTGGCTGTTGATGCAAATTCAATCCAAATGGATATTGAATGATGCTGTTACAGTTTGATGACTCTACTGTTTTCTCCAAGAACGATCATCAATCTGTACACCTTCTCAGAGAGCTTCACACTTAGGTGTGCTTTTTTTTTTTCCTTGTAGGAAATCCCTGGTCTGAATGTACTTAAGTAGGGACAAGCCCTTTATCCCATCAGCTGAGGCCCAGTGCACTGTGGATATTTTCCCTGTGTGTCTCTTTTACACTCTAGTGAGATCCATTAGCAGGACATTTGAGGCTCCTTCTGCAGCAGCTACATCTGCTGTGATGGTTCTGTGGATAAATGGCTTTTTCTTCATGGCTCTCAAAACAATCTGCTCATTTTAGAACACAGAAGGAAAAATAAAAGGTATATTCACCTTCAACATGACCTCTGAGGGGAAAGAATGAAAAAAATGAGAGAAGTGCCAAGAAATTTTGAAGCACTTGAAAAACTCCTTACTAAAATCAGCTCTTCTGTGCTAACCTTTTTTATTTAACTGTCTTTTCTGCTGTTAAGTTTCATTGATCTTTTAGCCTTGATTGGAAGTGACAGGAATTAGTTTTTATTGATCTGCTTTCCTTTGCTTGAAACAGCTTTATTTATGGTAAAGCATGTCCCCTGTATCTGTTTGCTTAATGGTAAGTGTACTGTTGTCTCTGCATGTGAGAGTGACTGCTGAGACAGGTAATTGCATAATTTCTTCTAATTTTTTTATTTGAGGGTAAACTGAAAATGTGCAAAATCACTTCAGTGCCTTTCATGTTCACAGGGAATTGGTGTATAATGCTTTTGAAGTACTGTGAGAAGTCTTTTTGTGGCTGTATTCATTAATATAATTATCAAAAATATATTCTAATGGGCTGCTTTGTAAAGACTGATAGGCTCTCTAAGTGGTCTCTTCTCAAAGAAAATAGTATCCGTGTAAAAAAAACTTGAGCAATTAAAAGAAGGGCTCTGCTGAGGCAAAGCAGTGGTGGTTTGCTCTGCTGAAACAGGAAGCCCCAGGGTCCAGCTTTATCAATTTAGTGAGGGGGGGAAAAGCAACTCACAGAATTGGAAAACTGCCCCTTTTTGTGAAATTTATTACTCCTGCCTGCCTTACATTCCTGTGCAGGGGATGCAGGGAATGGCATGGGATGAACTCAGTTCCAGTTCCTGAAGGAAGATGATCCTAAGTCTCATTGTTGACTGCTGTGGGAAGGATGAGACCTTGAGGATTTGAATGAAATGCTGACTCTCTTAAGTTAGAACAAAGTCTTACTAAGGGTTATTTCTGGCTAAATGATATTTATGTATTTATTTATTTATTCTTTCCTTCAACAAAAAGGCAGGTTAATAGTTCATAATAAGAAAACATTTTACTAGAAATCTAACTTACTGCAGCTTCACTTAAATAGCTTCATGAGCCCTAAACTCGTGAAGGTCTCGTAACCATCCTTCTAGAACAATTACATGTTACAGTGCTCCCAGGAGAGCAGTGCCTTCCATCTCTGCAGGAGAAACTCTCAGTTCCAGATTTGTGGGGTATTTTTTACCATGGCTGCCCACCCCAGACATACAAATCTGGGGACTGTCAGCCCGGGCGCCACTGCTGAGCTGTGCTGCTGCTGTGCAGTACAAACAGCTCCCAGGCAGACAGTTAATTTATTTGGAGGATGGACAAGGCTAAATCCGGTGCACACCAATTCTGTGCCTGCAATATTAGTGAATAATGCTTTGTCTAACTGTTTCTGACAGGATTTTCAATCTGGTTTATCATTTCATTTGGGGTAACACTGCAAATCTATGACTCATTACGGGAATGAAATAATTAGTGTCCTGGGCTTTTGTTTTGACCTTAAGTTTGGTAGCTATTAAAATTGCCAGATTTGCTCCCTGAACACATCATGGTTTTGCAGACTTCTCCCCACAGTGTGATAATGCTTCTGCAAATCCCTGGTGCCAGGCATGGAGCAGGCTGGACAGGGAGCTGCATGGATAGATCCTACATGAGTTAAAAATTCCTGTCTAGGTCCTGCACATTTGCAGTAAAAAGAGCATTGATGAGTTCGTACAGGCAACACAGCAATATAAAGGTGTCAATAGACTCTGATGTGGAGGGGTTCTCTCTTCCCTCTTTTTCCATCTCCTCAAAGGAGGGAGAAGAGGGAAGAATCACCCATCATCCTGTTTTTCAGCCTGGTCCTCATGTTTAGACAAGCCTCTCTTTGAATTGACTCAGAGATATCACATTCATGCAATTCTTTGTGATATAAAATCACAGGCAAAGTGATTACTTGTCACAATCTTAAATTCTGCATGTTCTTGTCTCTAGAATTCCCAGCTGTAGATGGGTCATTATTGAACTTCATTTTTCCAAGACATTATAACTAATAGCACTAATTTATATGTGGCCTTTGTGTCACAGCATCACAGAATATGCCGAGCTGGAAGGGACCCACAAGGATCATCCAGTCCAGCTCCTGGCCCTGCACAGGACCATCCCCAAGAGTCACCCCATGTGCCTTTAGAGTATCATCCAAATGCTCCTGGAGCTCTGTCAGCCTTGGTGCTGTGCCCACTGCCCTGAGGAGCCTGTTCAGTGCCCAACCACCCTCTGGGGGAAGAACTTTTTTCTAATATCCAACCTAAACCTCCCCTGGCACAACTTCAGGCCATTCCCTGGGGTGTGTTACGTGGCAGCGTGGACAGTCAAGCCCTGACTCAGCTGCAAGCAAGAACCTACAACGACCCTACTGAAGCTGCAGTGTAGAGTCTGGCAGACTTGTACTTGATTGCACTATTTGTGGCTTATGTTTTAAAAAAACCTACCAATAACTGCAGGTTTTTGTGTCTTTTGCAGGCGGCTCCACTCCAACTTCCTGCACTGTGACTGTCACCTGGCCTGGCTGTCGGACTGGCTGCGGCAGCGCCGCACCATCGGCCAGTTCACCTTCTGCCTGGCCCCCGTCAGCCTCAGGGGCTTCCTGGTGGCAGAGGTGCAGAAGAAGGACTTTGTCTGCTCTGGTAATGGCCCCAATTACTCGTTTCTCTGTCAGCTGGTGGGTTTATGTCGCTATTCACATGAAAAACATCGAGTGGAAAACGACCGTGTTGTGTTCCAGTGCCATCCTGTAGCAATCCTGGTTTTATCACTGCTAAAATGTATGGGAGCAGATCAAGTTGTTGGGGGTTTTTTTTTCAACTTTATAAGAATTATTGGATTTCAGTTAACATTTCACTTCTCACATTATTTTTTTTTCTACTTTAACATTGCCAATGATATCAACATAAGAAATCAATTAAGTGTGGATAATCTGGTGTTTCTCAAGGGAAGAGCCTTACAGCTGACTGGAATAAGAAAGAAAGGAAATAGAAAATGCAAATCTGAGTGTGTTGACAAATGATTGGACAATAGAACATGAGGAACAGATTTTATCCTGGAGACTAAAACAGGACTCTTAGGAAGCCAATGCACTTTGCTGTCCTGCAAGTTTCCACACTGATAAATGAGGCAGATGATACATGGCAACTCACAAACCATGTGTCTGTGTGTTGGGCCTATTCATCAAATCTCTAGAACTGCACTTGGCTCTTGTGTGATACAAGTAGATTTTCCTAAAATAAGAAGAAAAACAAAGAAAGGGAAAAGTAGAACAATTGGAGAAAAGAAACGTCTGAATTGGGTTGATAGGAAGGAACTGGTGGAGGAGAGCTATGGCAGTGGGTATGACGTGAAAAAAGATACCAGACATAAGTTTGGGGGTAATTTTGTAGGCCCAGTGGAACACAGGGAGCTTGTCATGAAGCTGATGTGAGTTCTAACCTTGACAGACTGAATCTTGTGCTGTTGAGTTCTTTCTCTCTCACAGCCCTGAAGCTCCATCCGATTGGTACGTGGGTTGGCTGATGGAAATACAGTAGAATTGCTTGTGCTAGAAATGTTTTTAGGAATGCCTTTTTTCTGTAGTTTCATTTACATGTGACAAAGAAAGAGAAAAAGGATTTTACTTGGAGAAGACCCTGCTTAACTACAGTATATTCGTGCCCAGGTGTGCAGAAGTGTTATGGGCACATGGAAAACGAAGTTGCACGCGAGTGGTCTTTGAGACATGATATTCAAGAGTGCTGAGCAGCTTCTATGCAGTTGTGGAGATGATGCCCAGAATATCTTATAAGTTACATCAAAAGTTTAAAATAAGTTTAAAATAAGTTTAGAAATGTTAACAGTCTTGGGAGAGAAAGGATAAAAGAAATGGATAAATGAATTAAGCTATTAGGAGAAGCTAATTTTACCAAAGAGGTAACCACAGCTTTTTTTTTCCCTTAAGAAATGAAGTTTTAGATGGGGCATGGGTTCAGCTATTTGGATTTATGACATGGTGAATGAGGGAAAATGAGTTGTTTAAATCAGGAGAAGAGATAATAATTGCTGAATGAGAAATGTAACGTGAACAGAACCCATTTAAATGGGGTTTTCTGTGCAGACTGTGACTTCCAAAAGGGACAAGGATTTTAACAGTTGCCTATTGGATCAAAAGCATATAAGGGTGCTCTCAAGATTTGCCTGCTTTTAAAAATATATAAAATAATGAAAATTCAAGGAAAGAAGTTTTCAGTGAGACAGTACATCAACTGTATCCGTGTAACTCTCATTTGGGAAATGAAATTAAATGTACTGAAAAAGAAATTCATTTGAAGAACTCATTTTAGTGGAGGCTTTAGCCGAGAACTCAGCTTAGTACATGCTAGTTCAACAAAACCTACATGGACAGCTAGTTTAAAGAGCATATAAATCTTCCCTTTTCCTTATTACAGTTCTTATTCCTAATTTTACAGCATAATTTGTTAATGTTTGACTATAAAGTCAAACTAGGACAGATGGTGAATAGTGAACTGAACTTGTCCTTCTGCAAAGGAATTTTATAGAAGTTAAGCTTGTATGAATCACTGTAACTAGCCTGGAGCTGGCAGTGAGAGCCACCTTTGCATCACAGTTATGAAGAGCTGAAATAGAAAGTAGTGAACAGTAGCTCTGTTTGAGTACAGGCTCAGAATCTTAAGCACCTGTGTTTTTATGGCAGTGGGAATATCATCACAGGAAAAGGAAACTCAGCTTTTCCTTCACTGTGAAATGGGCTTCATTAGAGCATTCCAGTTCAAAACCTGTGCTTCTGGATGCTTCAAAGGAGCAAGAATAGATTTGGGGAAAGAAGATAAACAACATTGCAAAACTGACTTCTCTTTATTGTTTGATCCCTATGCGAAAATAGTGGGGTTTTATAATTTTATGGGAAATACTTTTTTGGAAGCAGGTTTTGGATGCTATATGCCAAGCTGGAAAAGAAAAACTGAAACAATGGCAGAGAGGTGGCATAACTGGAACCCAAATTGCTCGATTCCCTCTAGACATGTCCTGTACTGTGATGTTTATAAGCATTAGCAGCAAAGCTCAAGATAGTGTTGCTGAAGCCAGAGTTACATGCAGATATATCTGGGTGAACTGAGTCATACCTGTGTAACCTGGGAGTCAGTCTTTCAAAAATGTTATTCAGTTCATGCACATGAATCATAAAAATGCTTTTTCCAATGGCCCTTGTGGACCAAGTGTGAGCAGCAAGAGGAGCTATTCCAGGTTTCACTTGCTCGTGCCCATGAGCATTTGGCTCAGAGCTGGAGGTGAAGGTGCAGAATTCAGTGGTGCACAGTTGCCTGGAGATGGGTTTGCAAGTATGTGTAATTGGATTTGTGTTACTGAGGAAAAGGGGAGAAGTCATGGACAGACCTGAGTGGGGCTGGGACTCGACAGCCCCTCACCATTGGAGGAGAGGTGAATGCTGCTACCAGTCCTGTCACCCACCAGGGCCTTCTGGCTGGCTTCTGCAGCAAGCTGTCCCCTCCTCGTTGGAGAGTCTCTCCTCCAGAGCCACCCCTGACAGAACAGCCTTCCTGGGCCTTTGCCTTTAAGGCCATCTGTTCCCAGGGAAAACTCCAAACACACTCTTCCTCCTGCACAGTTGGTTATTGAGCTCTGGGATGCATTTGGTGAGACAGTCTCCTACAAGGTACTATGTGTAAGAGGGGAAATTGTGTGGCACCAGAGGATGAGCCCCTTGTTGATGTGCTGCACAAAGGTAGCAGGCTGTATTTCACATAGGTAACATGCTGTATTTCATATAGGTAATGCGCTGTATTTCACACAGGTAACATGCTGTTTTTCACATAGATAAAGAAGTGTATTTTGCATAGGTAGCAGGCTGTATTTCATATAGATAGCATGATATATTTCACATAGGTAGCATGATGTATTTCTTCTCTCTCCACCATATTCTTGCCATTCACTGCCACACTGATGTGATAGGAGAAGACAGTACTCTAAGTAAAGACTTAGCATGAGTTGAAATACTACCTGATCTTTGGGACTTGTTTATTTTTATGTTTCATTAGCTAGCAGAGAAGCATCTGGGGGTTCTGGCTTATGCTCAGTACCTCTTAGAGCCTTCCAGTCTTTGCCTGGATCAAACCCAACTTCCTTCCCATGCTCAGATGCTTCACTGTTCAACTGGCCTTGCCTTCTCTGTCTCTCTCAAACACACTTTATCTCTCTGCCTATTTGTCTGTCTCTTGTCCTCCCCTGACCTCCTTATGATAGTAATTTTATTTCATTTTCCTCTCATATAAGTTTTATTATAGCTCTTTGATTTTTCTTCTCCCTGCTCTTTACTTATTGAAGTTGAAATTAATCTGCATATTGATCAGTTATGTCAAGTCATAATGTGTTTTCTCACCTGCATCAGTGTGGCTGTAAAGCTTTGACAGCTGAAGCAGTGGGTTTGTGAAGTTTTGCAGTTGTGCCACCAGCAGCCCCTTGGTCTTTTCAGGGCTCTGTTCAGGAGACACTGAGTGACCCCATTTAGATTTTTTTTATCATTCTGGTTTTCCTAAATATATACATGGGGAAAAAAAAATACATCTGAACTGTCTGTCTAAGAATAAAGCAGCTGCATTTAGGAGCATTGAATCTCATACTGGGACTGTAGCACACTTCAGCTGCTGTCCAGGTTTGTTATAATTTTGGCCAGTAATTTAATGTATTTTACAGTGGACAGTGTTTGAAATGGTGTATGAACATCAGATGAGATTTCTTAGAGTAGACCAGAGATCTATTTTTCTAAGAGTTGATGAAATTTATAAGTGTAAAATATGTGATTTTTAAGTACTTTTCTAAGATAGGGGTTTTTTTAATAATGAAAGAAGCATTCTAGAGAAGGAAGGTAGATCAATAAAACATTCCCTTTTTTTATTAGAAACCATTTTCTGTGATCCTTGATCCTTAGTTGCCATTCAGAGGGTCTCCAAGAACCTGAAAGAAGTCAAGATGCATAATTTGGATTCAATAAGTTAAAATTCAGTCTGAAATTTACTCAAGAGAGAAAGTATTACCACAGACAAGTGTCCAGTGATTTCTGCTTATATAAACCGATACTGATTTTAAGAAAACAGTGGATTGACCCAAATCTTGGTTGAAGATCTAAAGTTTCTGATTCATGTAGTGAGACTGCAGCTGAGGTATAATAAAGAGAAAAATATGTTAGCTTCCTGCTGCTTCATGCAGACTGGGAGCCCTAATGAGGCAGCAGATTTATTTGTTTAGGTGAGGTCAAATGGCCTTAAAACAAAGCTGTTACTCTGTGACCTGGACCAAGGAGCTCAGGAGATTGTCTTGCTCCGTTTTTTAACTAATAATTTCATAACATATTGTTGAGGAGTAACTAATAAAACAGCACTCTTCAAGCTTAGTGTCTTAATGAGAGCATTCAGGAGATGCCAAAGGAAAAGTGCGTGGGGAGAGGAACTCCCCCCCCATCTGCTGCTGTTTAAAACTCTGTGCAAGGGTGTATCTGTGGGCTGGGGAGGAGCTGCCAGCAGGGAGGATTGGTGTTCCTTGCAAACTGAAGAGGGGGAAGGACTGTTTGCTAATGCTGCAGGGCAGTGACTCCTGACGGATTCTCTCCTTGCTGTCCAACCCAGCTCATGCAGAGAAGGGCTGCTGATGACCTTCTGATGGTTCTGATGGTCACAGGAACTGGATAAGGGAACTGGGAGGAGGAGAAGGAGGAAAACTTTTCCTCTGTGTGTGCCAATGGTCACTTCCTGCCATGTGGGACATCCTCACTGTACAGCTGTTTTATTGCTTTTAGAATGAGCTTGACCATTTCATCCAACTCTGACCTTTCTCCACAAGAGTCACCTGTGGGTCATGTCAGGCACAGCATCCTTTTCTTTCTCCCTGTAAAGCTGGTTCTTGCTTTTTCTGGCCATTCAAAGACCCCCTAAGTGCTCTTACAATGAATGGAGTCTAGGCACGACTTACAGTGTAAGACTTTTAAAACCTTTTGGTAAAAATTGTGGTTTAAATTTGATCTTGGGAAATTTCTGTGGAATGCTGTTAGAATTTTTACCTCCTGTTACAATGTGCTACCACAAACTAACATTAACGACCAGTCTAAAGAAACTTTTCAATACTGTGCAGTTGTTAGTTGCTCCTCAAATGAAATCCTGGAGGAGATTTGGGGAGATACTAATCACTGTTTATCAGTTTGTTTGTTTTATGTTTCCATTAAGTTTCTAATAACAAATTTTAGTTTACTCTAGCACTACCAGTTATGTTGTTTTAGACTGTAGGAATTTACTTCTTGACTTGCTTTGTATGTAAGATGCCACATATGGTGCTTTTCATTTGAGTGACCATCTTGCAATTCTGAGGGATAAATACGTATTTATTAAGGCACTTAATACTTCTTTGAGGGTTAAAGCTGAAAATTGGCTTTTAATTACAGTAAATTTAGTTTTACTGTTGAAAATTATGTCTTACCTTTCAGTATAATTAGCTTTTTTTTTCCTTGAAACCCTCTGTTCCCCGGAGCAGTATGTATAGTGCCTTAATGCTTATTTAATGATGGCAGGTTGGGGTATAATTATTCTACCATTGAGCTTTTGAACTGTTGCTGTAAAAATAATAACATGATTAGCTTTTATGTTAATGTCCAAAGCTTGTTTTATTACAAGTTGTGTTGGCAGTATTTTGGTACAGAAAAAGCTTCATGGCAGTGCCACAACTGCTCTAGAGCCAATTCACAGAGAGCAGTGGTGTTAAATACACAGGAACAGGGTTGACTTTGAGTATGTAGACAAACCTTTGTAAGAAATCTGTAGAGTTTTTTCTGTTCAATACATGTATGTGATTGGCAACTCATTTATAGGCACACAGTTAATGAGAGTAATTAAACCAGACATAGAGCTGCTTTATGGACAGTGAAATTAGTGATGTTATGTAGTTGCGTTACACCCATGGTGGGTTGGCAGTGGCCCACCATCAGCCACTCTACTGCTCACACTCCCCCTCCTCACTCTTCTCCTCCTGGGGTGAAACCAGTATCTGCTCCAGCACCTGCTTCCCCTCCTTACTCTCTGAGTTTGCTGCTTGCAGGACTGTCTCTCACACTTTTTTTCCTCACTCCCTACTGCCTGACACCATTTTGCCCTTTCTCAGGTGCATTCTTACAGAGGCACCACCACCTTCACGGGCAGGCTGAGCTGTGGAGCTGAATAGAAGTGTCTGGAACTGCCACAGCATCTCCTCACAGTAGCCTCCCTGGCAGCTCTGGGCACCAACAACACCCTGTACCCAAACTGAAGGAGTCTCCTGGCCCATTGAATTAACTCCTATAATGACAGGCAAACATGTTTAGGTCAGGAGATCCGTAAGAATTTTATTCTATAATTTCCAGACACCGTAAAGAGCTCGAATGTACCGGGGGCCTCTTGCAAAAGACCAAAGACAGTGACTCCAGTTTGTCTCAGGGCAAAGGCAGGAAAGGTCAGTGTTACCCCTCCTTCCTTAGTGTGTTCCATATGTCAAAGAATTTGATCCATGGAATCCCCAGGTGGCCCTGGGAAGGGGATGATGCTTCACTTTTCAGTCCTTGCCCACTCTGCTGGAAAAAGGTGTTTTCTCACTCCAGATCTGACCAGGCTGGATCCCTTGGATGTCATTATCAGGAGAATAATTACATTATACCAGCCATCCCTGAATAGCTGTGTGAAGCTGTAATGCCTCTGGCTGGAGTGAATCCCATCTTCCTCCTCCCCCTGAAGAGCCCAGCTGTAGTGCCAAGGCAGGGAAAGCCCCACTTTAACTGTGGCAGGATCAAACAAAGCCACGTGGTATTTAAAACTCCTTTTCAAGTAGCAGCAAAAAAACCCCAAGGGCTTGAAGCATAGTCTTAAACTTTTCCTATTTCTTCCAGAACTTCAACAGATTTCCTTGTGAAACAGTTCAGGATGGATCACCTGTTTAGAACTGTACTCCCATCATAGGCTTACAATTGATCATGACCATTATCTATCTTTTAACCTAGTACAGGTGGTATCCTTCCACTTAAATAATTTATCTTCCTCTTCATTTTTATGCTTGAATATATTTATAAGTTCTCTGCATTATTTCTGGACCTATTTTTAAGTGTCAGTTCACATGCACCTCTGAGACTGCTGATACAAGTTGTGGAATTGGCATTAGTGTGATGAGTGTGCATGGGCAAAAGCACTACATCTTTTAAGACTTTCTAGTAGCATTATTTTAGTGTTTGACCTGCTTTGGAAGAGCAAACAATATACAAACCCACAGAACTCTTTCAGGAGAACATTTATGGACACACGTATGTGTTGACAGGGCTGGAGAAAGACCTTGGAAAAAAGGCTCAGAGTGGGCACAGGGCATAGGAAATATTCTGCCTTTTCAATCCCTCCTGTGAAAGGCTTAGGTGGAATAAATTTCCCTGAGAGAAAACCACCTTTGTCATAGTTTTGCACAGACTTCAGTTGTCTCACAGATTATTTTTTATTAATCCCTCAGAAGACCAAATCTACCTGTTCAACCTCAGCGGTTACAGGTGAGCCTCTTTCTTTGTTCTGCTGCTTTTCCATTTTGCTTAGAAGTATTCTATATAATTTTGGTGCTATTATTGTTAATGAAGTAATTGGAATACTAGTGCTTTTAGGATAAGGTAGTGTGAAGTAAGATCTGACTTTCAATGGTGTTGCCTTACTGATAGAGTTTGAAACATGCTAAGTAGGATTTTGTGGAATAAAGTAGTCTTCATCCACTAAACCAGACCTTCCTTTCACTGCAATTGGATATTTCTGGTTTTACTCCTCGATATTTATTTGTAAACTGATTAGTGTTGACTTTTGCCCACAGAACACTTGTGCTCGTGTGCCAGGAATTTTTATCAGATACATTTACTGTTTGGGAACGTTCAGCAAAGCAGTGAAGTAGAATCAAATAATGAATATTCATGACTAGAAAATTTTTGCATACCATGAACTTGATGGTATTAACATCCTCAATTAGGGGCTCAAGTTACTAATCATAAATCTTAAAGCTGTGCTCAATGAATAACTGTTGAACAATCGTAGATAGAAATATTTGCAGAAAGCATTTGCTGCCCATTTATTGTAGAATAAACAGATTTGTGCAAAGTTTGTCCATTAGAGGAATATTTGCCATCCATAAGGAATGTTGGCTTTGCAGAAGGTCAGCTGTGATTCCCTCTCTGCAGGACTGTGTGTGCTCAAATGTACCTTTATGCTGGGATGCAGACACCAGTCAGGAGCAATACATCTGTTTTAGGTGGCTCTTTGAGTGTGTATCACTGGGAATTTAGTGCAGACTATAGCTCATGCAATAATAATTGATTTCAGAGGTTCCCATGGGTTATTTAATTAAACCTCAAAAGGTCAGACTGTATCCATGGATCTGCAATACTCATAGTGTTTTGTTTATCGATCAATAATTTCATGTCTGGTATACTTAAAATTATGTAAACTTGCCACAGATTTTTAACCTGTAAGCCCTGTCAGATTTATCTTAATATCCATTAATATTCTTTACAATTAGCTATGTTTTGCTGGTGGAAAAGAGCTGCTGCAAAGGCAACTGGATAGGTGAGGAGGTAATAAAACACACTACTTAGTGTGCTGTAATTGGGTGTCAGTGAAAATGAGATTATTTAGTTTATTTAGTAATTGCAAAATTTATTTTAGATGCCTGTGACATTTAAACTGTCCATTTATACACCATAACCATTCTATTCTGATAATTATAATATCAGTCTGTTTGCTGCATTTAAAAGGCTAGAAGCTAATTAGAAGCTCATTTGGAAAAAAAAGCATTTAATTTCTCTGTAAACTGCTGGGTCCTAAGTCTCTCCTCTTTTCTCTCTCCCCCTAACCCATAGTCTGAGACTAAAATCAAGTGCTGCCAGATATTAACTATCATAATCACTGACCTTGTCATTCCATTACATCAGGCACAAAAAGCATAGTAATTTTTGTTAAATCACGTTCCCATTTTAGCTTCCACATGTTGTTAGTGTTTTTCTTACAGCAAAATGTATAATTGAGTTGATGATTTTTATCTGTTAGAGAAAAATATAATTAACGTGGTGAACTAGGGCTGCTGTGTAACAGAAAAGATCTGAGATGGCAAGATGACAGATCATAAGAACAACTTCAGAAGGGAGATAGATAATATAAATACAACTGGCTTGTCTGTGGCCATTTCCTTTTGCTGCATCCACGCCATAAGGAGTTTACTGCACTTGTGGAGTACACAAAGAATTCCTGGAATAATTCTACCTTTCCTGTGTCTTTCCTTTTGGAGAAGTATTGGCAGCAAAAGGAAAATCCTTTTCTTAGATTTCAAATACCTTTCTTTAGAGGTTGTGTTGCCTTGGGGCCCTTGATGTGTCTGTATGCTCATACTCTGCATACCTGGGAAAGTCATACCCAAATTTTAATAAATTTATATTCCATAGATTACTTAGACTTATTTTCTTGACTGATCCTTTCTTTACCAGCTCCCCACAACTATACAAACTTTAAACTGATTAATCTCTCTTGGATTTTTTTGTACTTTAATTCTATAGATTCGATAACAGTAGATCCTCATTTAAGTGGAGCTGTTGAATCAGATGTGCTAAATACCTGTTGAGTGTGTGTAATACAGTATTTTGCTCTTTGCAAAGGAGAAACAAGAGAAAGCATTTAATAATAATAATAATTTATGCAAAAAGTCATTCTATCAATAAAGTTTTCAGAAATCTACAGTCTACATCTACTTTTGCTAATGAAGAAGAAAGAATTTCACCTGCTCTAAAGGGCTGTGCTCATAGTGCTTAGGGACATGGTTTAGTGGTGGAACTGCAGTGCTGAGTTAATGATCTTAGAGGGCTTTTCCAGCCTTAGTAATTTTATGATTTTACTCTTGCTGCCTGTTTTTTCTACCAGACAGACTTGTGTTTCTATCCCTCCTCTTTCTTTTCAGACTGCTTTATATAATCCCCTCCTTTCATCCCCTCCAGTGCAGATCACCCTGCAACACTGCATCACAAAACTGTGGAGGTGCTGAGCCGAGTCCCACTGACTCTTCTAGTGTTGATTTAGATGCAGTAGAGTCAGAAAAGACTCTTTGAACTCCAGCTGGCAATCCATCAGGTGTTTTGATGTTGTACCCTAACAAAAAGGGAGGTTATCACTGCTCCTCTAACCCACAGTGATATGTGGTAGTGTTATAACTGTGCAAAATGCATTTTCCCCCTGCTACAAAGCCACTTCAGAAAGCACATCAGATGTGTGGTGATAAAGGATGTGGGGAAGATTTGACCTTGCTGCCAACTTCTTGCCTCCCAAAGAGCAAGGATTGCTCTGAAGTATTTCTTTCCAGTTGGATAATTTCTGCCTGTCCCTAAAAGCTTTCAGTAGCTCGTTTGCACTTCACTCCTCCTTCATTTAGTTTTGCCCATGGCACCACAAGGTAGGCAGGCAGAGAGAAAATGTAAAATATTAGCAGTCAGGTTCCAAGAGCAAATTTCTTGTTCTTAAACTTAATAGAGAGCAGTGCATGTTTTGAGGAAATATAAACTACTTTTGGGAGTAGTCACAGTTAAAATATAAAAGAAACCTTAGACTTGCCTTAGATTGGCAAAGCTGGCAATGCTGTTGGAGCAGAGCACTGTTAATTTTGCAGGAATTCTATTCACTGACAATGGTGCCCTGCATTTCTGTGGCCAGAAGACAGACCCCAGGGAGCTGCTTGCCCTGCCTGTTATACATGTGCTTGTTTAACTAGTGACATTGTTTTGTCTTGTTTAGTTCAAATAGCTACCCCTTAAACACTATATTAAATGCATGGTCATGTGTGTAGACTATGTTAAGACAGATTTTGAAACTGGACAAGTCGAAGTTCAAGGTGCCTGATAATTATAAATTTGTTTCCTTGGACCATATGCATGTGGATTTAGATTTTAATTGCATTATTGAATTATTTTTTACAGTAGATTTTTGCCCAGATGATTCTTGTGGGTGACACTGAAACCAGCTCTGTGTTGAGATGAAAGACTGTTGATGGTAAACTCCTTATCTGCAACTGTCCCAGTGGTTGGAAAGAGGACTATAAATGAGACAGGATATTTTAGCAAAGAGAAGGATCATTAAGATCACCTCCTGGTGAAAGCAGCTGCCCACTCTCATGAAGAATGCATTCGACTCCTGCCCATGCTGGAGTGAAAATTTCCTTTGAGATCCTTTTTTGACTAGATGGTCACTACCTCTGAAAATCTTATTTCTGGATGCCTGAATTGGAGCTCTGGGGCCTGGTCTGCCAAACTGCAGTCACTCACAGCTCTGATTAGCATCAGTGAAAGCTATATTTAAAACACATACAGTGCCATGAAACCCACAGTTTTCTCCTGCTCTCCTGACAGAAAGTCAGGTGGTGACCCAATAAAAACATTTCAAACCCATTACTTGAACTTGGTAACACTTTGCACACAGTTTAAATGGTGATCTTACCCTGAAACTTGGTAGTGTATTTTAATACAAGGCAGTTCTGTCATCCCTGGTTACAAAATAATATTGAAAGGGGGTGACAGCTTGCTTGAACTCAAGGAAATTCAGACAAACTGCAGTGACTTCCCTTCAGAATTCAGTGCCTTTCTGACGGAAGACATGATTTTGCAGTAATTGCCTTTTGCTTTCCAGCAAGTGTAAAGTCAATCTGTAGAAGTTTTCAGCTGATGCCTTTTCAAACTGTACCTGCCTGTCAAAATAATGATACTTAGAGGTGCCACTGAGTGGCTTTCCCGTGGTGGCTTTTCCGTGCTGTTCACAACGCTTTGCAAACAGGAACGTGAGTAGTCTTGATGTACAAGTTGACATTGTTGTGCATAGTTAAGGGCTAAATTGAGCATAAACCAAAGGCATAAATCAAGAGAGAAAATGTATAAGAATTTTTATAACATTTTAGTTGTCATAATGAACACTGGATTGCAAGTTGATGCAAAAAAATATTCTTTTGACTTTTTGTCACGTACAGTTTTAATTCATGGATCATATCATAGATCTTTTCCAAGACAAATCCCAAGAATGCACAGATTTGTGTATAGTTGTTTAATGGTTTTGCATGTATTTGTGCTTTGACAACTATGATATTTTAGTTTTTCCAACCAAAAGGCCAATCTGCCACGACTTTTGTCGCTTTTTACCAGCTCAAGCCTTCACATTTAGCTGTGTCTGGTACCTGAGGTTCCTTGTGTTACATGTACTTTGGAAATATGACTCACTATAAATAAACCAATAACTGCTACATCTTGATAACCTCCATTAGCATAGCAAACCCATTTTATCTATGGCTAAGTGTATGCATATATCAGAACTTCCAGTGTAAGAATCATAACCATTTGAGTAAAATTGACATAATTGCTACAGTTTCAAAAAAAACTTAATGACACGTAATTAAACCTGAATCTTATGAATTGACTAATATGGATATAGAGCAATGTCCTCGTACTACACCTTCGCTCTATGAGAAGCTTTGTGTCTCTCAGTGGTATTACTAATTCAAGGAAGGGTTTGAAGTTTTGAACTCATGTATTTCTAAATTCTTTTTGTGTTTCCATTAACTACATTGTCTAATCTTGAAAAAACTGGCTCTCTATTTCCAGTCTGATGCCATAACATGTTACCTCATTTCAAAAACATAAGTCATCATCGATGACAGTCTTCTCTCAGTACGTAAAAATACTCAAGAAGTGTTTGTGTAACAGAAACTTCTAAGCAGAGATAACTTTTGGAAATACTACTTGATCCTGAGGTTTAATTTTGAAATCTTTGAATAACTTGATAGGGCTGATCATGGAGGAGACCAAAGAAGTGTTCATGAGGGAAAGAGATTGATAGACTGGAGACTGAGGAGGAATAAGAACACAGTAATCTTCTACACATTTTTCTCTGCAGTTGATGTGTAGCACATTATGTTCACTGAATCCAAATAAATTATTACTTTATACAGTAAAAGGATCTGGAAAACTCCAAACCTGATGTATTTAGTTGTTAAAATCTCGGCCGATCATTTTTTTAAAACTAATGTTCAGTGTTTTCATTCTGTCTCAGGTTCCCAGTCTGAACCTCCCTCGTGCAGTGCCAGTTCCATCACCTGCCCATCTGCCTGCACCTGCAGCAACAATGTAGTGGATTGTCGAGGAAGGGGCTTAACAGAAATCCCAGCTAACCTGCCAGAGGACATTTGGGAAATGTAAGTGCCAGTGTAATGCGATCTTTTCCTTGTCTCTCCATTTTTATTCCTTCTGGGGGAATAAAGGCCTTCTGTGTGGAAGAAAGGCACATGTTTTGAAAACTATTCTGTTATCAGGTATAGTGTAGTTGTTCTCTTTGGTTTTGTTCTCATCTAAGAGCTCAAAACATTCTTTATTGTAATTTAAGATATTGTTTGACGTTGCCCTACCTAAAAGCAAGATGAAGTTCTTGGTGTATTAAGTTCAGATTGTGTTTGCATCTCACAAACCTGGAATTACAGTTCTGAAGTCAGTAAAAGAAACACACAGTCCTTTTTTATTTCTAGCTAGTGATTTCCCCATGAGATGGAAGGATGTCTTGATAGTTTGGCAGAACGCATTTATAATGAATTAGGACATCAGAGCACATTGTCCCTGCTGATTTTACCTTCTATTTCTTGTCTTCCACATTTTGTTATTCCCAATTCTTTAACAACTTTGTGACCTGTGTGGTGAAATCAGATGCTAGTTTTACAGGCTTATTTGTCTTTACTACCTTTAAGAATCGGAATCTTCTATTTTTGTGTCCATGACTTCATGCTACTGTGGTCTTGAAATACTGTTACATTAAACCAGTTTGCTTTTGGTTAGTCCATAGGGAATGCAGATCAATTCTTTTCCTATTTAGGTGCTTGTCACACAGAGTTTTCTGACATCCAGCCAGCTTTTACAGTCTATACTGTATGAACTCAAATATTGGGTAGTCACCGGACTCATCCATCTCTTGTTGCTGTAGATGTACTGCTACATAGCAAAATTCACTACAATAAAGAATAAATTCATAGGATCATAGAATATTAAGGAAGGGATCCTAAATACCATCTCATTCTACCCCTCTGCCATAGGCAGGGACACCTTCCACTAGCCCAGGTTGCTCCAAACCCCATCTAACCTGGCCTTGGACACTTCCAGGGATGGGGCAGCCACAGCTTCTCTGGGCAACCTGTGCCAGGGCCTCACCACCCTCACAGGGAAGAACTTTTTCCTAATATCCCATCTAACCCTGCCCTCTGGCAGTTTCAAGCCATTCCCCCTTGTCCTGTCACTCCAGACCCTTGTCCCAACTCCCTCTCCAGCTCTCCTGGAGCCCCTTTAGGCCCTGGAAGTGGCTCTCAGATCTCCTCGGAGCCTTCTTGTCTCCGGGTGAAACCCCCCAGCTTTCCCAGCCTGGCTCCAGAGCAGAGGGGCTCCAGACCTCTCATTGTCCTCTGGACTCACTCCAACAGGAGCTCCCTGTCCTTTTTACCCCATGGGCCCATGAGCTGAACGTGGCACTCCAGGTGGGAGTCCCACAAGGGTGGAGCAGGGGGCCAGAATCCATCCCTTCCTTCAACCTGCCGGTCGTGCTGCTTTGGATGCGGTGCAGGGTGTGGGTGGCTCTGAGCTGCAGGCACTCACTGCTGGGTCATGCTGAGCTCCTTCACAACCAACACCCACAGTCCTTCTCCTCAGGGCTGCTCTCAATCCATTCTCCACTCAGCCTTGTGTTTGTGTGCTTAGGATTGCCCTGACCCCGGTGCAGGGCCTTGCTCTTGGCCATGAGGTTTGCACGGACCGACCTCTCCAGCCTATCCAGGTCCCTCTGGATGGCATCCCTTCCCTCCAGTGGGTCAACCACAACACCACGTTTGCCATCTTGGTGCTTTTGGCAAACCTGCTGAGGATGCACTCAATCCCACTGCCCATGTCAGCAGAGATGTTACACAGTGCTGGTCCCAATATCCAACCCCAAGGAGCATTGAATTCAACTAGTTCTTGTATTTCCCTTTAACTCAGTATTTCTTTATGAGCCAAACTGTGTCTGACAAGAACCCTTGACTGACAAACTGTTCTACAATAGTGAAACACAGAGCTGTTGCTCTAACACAGTTATTAAAAGTGACCTACATTTCACTCCGTTTCAGTATTAATTAAAGATCTTTTATTCAGCCTTCCTACCTTTCTTCATTAGCATGGGTAGGCAGAAACTTCTCTGACAAAGCTGCCAACAAGTCCTAAAATTGTTTTTGTTGATAAAACCCTGCCACAAAACAGGTAACGCACTTGTCATGGGGCATAAATCAAGCATCATATAACACTAATTTTCCCTTGCTGCTGACCTCTGCTACATATAACTTAGAGGTCTGTTGTGTTACTCTATTACCCCTTTTTCTCGAGGTGAAGATCTTCATGTCAAGAATGTTTATTATGAAATAAAAAATTTAGGAAAGCCAGAAATCTCTATCGCAGACTTGCTTTTTCATAATTTCATAAAGTAGGTAGCAAGAATGTACAGAATGCAATTCATTTTTTCATAAAGCTTTGTGTTCAGTGGGGAGCTGACATCAGCAGCCAAATTGACTGAGGAAAAATGAGTTACAAGAAATTGAAGCTGAGGAATACAGACTGTGTGCTGAACGCTATGAAAGATTCTCTGCTTACAAAGTGGTTCTCTTGTGCTTTTCAGAGGAGAAATGAACAGTGCATGTTATAGAGAAACACATGAGAATAAGCAGACAAAAGTTTTGCATGAATACTTGGATGAAAACAAAAGTCATTAAGCACCTGGAGGCATATACTGACAAAGAAATACTAAAACAAATATGGCTTGGTGGTTTGTTGGAAATGAACAATATAGTCATTTCACTACATTTAAACAGCATCTACAATGAAAGGAGAAGTTGCATTTATTTAGAAAGGGTGCATGCAAGGTAAATAGGGAGCTTAGAGTGAATGCAGAATGGACTTGACCTTGCAGAGGTATAGGGAAGGAGGGATGACCAACTGGTAGGAGACAGCCTCCAAAGAATCTGATTTTCTGCTCAGACTTCATTGCAACCTTGCAGCCAGCTCCTGTCAGACTGAGTGACAGCTCAGCCCATGGAGGCAGCAGAGCCAAGGCTGTAGCAGAGACTTGTTAAACCCTGAGCTCCCAGCTGTGCCTGCAAGAGTCACTGCCCTGCAGCTTGTGGGAACTCGGAAGGATGTTGTGACAAACCGGAGGGCAACAAGTGTGGCTTTCCCTCAGTGCGTGGTTTGGGCTGCTGTTGGCTCAGGACATGGACTGGATGGGTCCAAGCTCTGGCACTGCTGGGTTTATGCCAGGGAAAGGACAGCTTTCCTACATGCCCAGGTGTGGGGCACTGTACTGTTTCAAATAGTATTTCCTTCAACATCCTGCCTGCCAGGTCTGTTTGATGCCTCCTAGTACTGGAGAGGGATCAGTAACTCCCTATTAATTTTTTCCCCCTCTGGCCACACTTTCCCTCTGCCCCTTCTTTAGAATGAAGTTTTCATGCTATTTGTCTATCTCAGACCAGTCTACTCATTCTTTATTTATCACCTCAAGCGAGGCTGTATTTTAGGATATGAATTCTGAACAGCTTTTGTCTGAGAACTTTGTACACTCTAAAACAGTAATGCAGGGACTACCACTCCTGCCTTTGTGCTTTATAATAGTTAGTGCAAGACCCTTCTGAGTGAAAGCAGGGCACAGCCCCCCAAAACCTGGCCCTCCTGCTCCTTACTCGTCTCAGGGGTGCTGGTGCTGAGATACCTGAAGGTACCAGAGCAGTGACCACTAGCACTGGGCACTGCTTATCTGAAGGATCTTAATGTTTAAAAGGAGGACTGATTTAATTGCTGATACTAAAGGCTGGATTGTGGTTGAGATGCTTGAAAGAATAAAAACTAGCTGGGCTAGTATGGAAACTCTTGGGAAAAGAAGGCTGAACTCAAATCAGGAAACAACCAAACACATGGAGGAGAAGGACTGGGAACAAAGGAAATCAAGATAGGTTGAGCAAAGTGCTGTGAGTCTGAGAAGGTGAGAAATATTTGATGATAAGGCCTGAGATTGCTGTCAGTGAGTCTGGGGCACAGGGTGGGCTGTCGGGATGTGACAGGAGAGCTGGGACATTGGGGTTGGGCAGGGTTTGTGGCCAGGACAGAGTGATGCAGGTAAAGATGGAGCCAAGGAGTCTCTTCCCACCAGAAAGCACATGTATCTTCCAGAGCCTTCCTGCTTTGTCACCATGTACTTGGGAAACCCAACAACAATTTGTGTGTCTGTCCCTGTGCACTAGTGACTATCTAGGCAGAGATTAACTGTTTAAACTCTACACAGAGATTTCCTGCTTTCACTGCTGCTGTTCCAGTTTTAGGCAGCACTGTAGAGGTCTAGGTCTCATACTTTTGTTACACCTAAGTTTCCTTGTGGTAGAATTAGTTGTTTCGGCTTTTGGTTATAAATTAAATATTAAATTATATTTTAATTAAATATATTTTTTAAAAGTAAAAGAAAAATCAGAAAATTACAAAATTAATGTTTTTAGCTGCAGTCTTCATTCGGACCTTTTGTATACATTTATTGTGGTATTCACTCTAACAACAGCATAGTCTCACGTTGCTGTTAAAAGCCTGGATTGATTCCTTGCTGTCTAGGGATGTATCATGGATGTACAGTGAGGCAACCTGTGCATATAGGGTCTGTTTGCTTGTTGCAGAAACAGGAAAATGTAAAATGGGGACTGTGGGGAAGATGATCTCATGAATGGTGTTCAGAGAACTGTGTTGTCTCTTCTTGCCAGGGGTTTTATTAATTGATTCTGGGCAAGGGACTTGCACAGACTTTTCCTGGGTGGTCACTAGTGATGTAATCCTCGGGCTGTGGCTGACTCAGCTGAGACATTCACTAGTGCTGAGGACTCACAGCTGCAGCAAGAGTCAATAGGAGCTGTGCTGTGAACACACTGAGCTGTGCAACGCTAATTACTCTGGAAAGCCAAGTCTCAATTTGTAAGTCTGCAGACTTACAAATCAAACTCCACAATCTACAGTATATCCTTAGACCTTGAAAGTGATCTTAGATCAAACTTGGGCTTTCTCATATCAAATTTGCTTTATTACTGTTACTTAACCTGTACCATACTCTCTGCCTGGTGAGATTAAGAGAAATGTAATTATATAAGGCAAGGGTAATGCTGGATAGGATGTGTCTGAATCACACACGAGGACTGTTTGGTTAAGTGCTGATGTAATTGCTCCAGACAGAGTAAAGAGGCTGTCAGTCCCTCAAGGAAAAGTGCTGCTTAGGCACTGTGTCTGGTGAGAGAACAACCACAGCTCCATCTGACAGCTGAGCAGAGTAAACCAGGATGGCAGCCTTCCCCCCAGCACCTAGGTTTGGCTTAAGGTCAGTTTTAGTCCCTTGTTCTGCGTTGGTTTAGTTTATCATTCTCACTCCTGGTAGCTGAGTTGGTGACTGATATTTTTGTGGGTGTGAGCAGTGCGTGGCTTTGGTGTCTAACTCCTACACTTGGGAAAAAATCTGGGGTTTGAGCACACAGGAAGGATCTGATGTGCTTAACTGTTGGTTTCCTAATGGTTCTGGCAAAATGAGCACAAACCTAATTGTCTGCAAGGCAATCACTTTAAAATGTGATGTTCTACTTGTTCTAACTGTAATGAATGCTTTCCTGACAAATTTAATAGAGATTTGGGTGACGAGGGTACCACTGTGCTGGGCAGTGTTTCAGACAGACCTGTAGACAGACAGGTTTGCTCTAATTGTTGTTTCCAAGATTGTCTCAGGAAGAAATTCCCTTCTCTGTTCTTTAATACCTGTAGGAGTGTGTATTTCAGGAGAGCCAGGAACCTTTATGAAGCTTTCGTGATTTGAGGAAGGTGATGAACACTTAAACTATTGGTATATTCAAAGTGAATTTTCCACCAATTAAAATAAAATCAGAAAAGCTATTATGAAAAGGTTGAGCACTGGTAACTATTTATTATAGTAAGATTATTTCTTTTTATATAAAATTAACTGCTCCACAACATTTTCATGTTTATTAACTAACTTCACTAACTGTGAAGTTCTCAGCTTCTTAAAGGCAGGATTTTTTTCTTTTATCAGGAATATAAGTGTGTAGAAACCATAAACTTCGTGGATAAAGGAATGACAGTTTTGCATTTCTTCCTCCTAAAAGAAAATTATAATAATTTTCCCAGGCTTCCAGTAAATACTGCAGCTGAAGCCAGCACAGTATTTTTGAACACTGTAGTAAATGTTCCATAATTGCCACTGGTGGCAAGTTCTCTGGCTGGGGAATCAGGTTGGCTCCTGTAGTTGAATCATATAATATGATTTTCATTCACTGCTGTAAATTGGCTCTGGACAGCTTCACATGTCAAACTTGACTACTATTTTCTGGATCTCACCAGGAAAACTGTGTCACTCACTCCTTGCATTCAATAGAGGTTTCTGTTGTCGGGCCAAGAAATATGTAGGAAATATTCTGTGAGATCAAGACAGAAAAATAATAAAGAAATAACAAAATATTTTAGATTGAGAGTCAGTGGAGAAACAAATATACGAAAAATGATAAGAATAAAGGTATATTCTGTGCTGAGAGTGATTAAGGAAAACAGAAACCTATGTTTTAGAAACAGGCAGTAACAGCAGGGAGTTTCTGCTGCAAGATCAAGGCAGGACTTATTTCTTACATCTTTTGTTTCATTTCTAAAATTAAGTGTATCTAATGTCATCTGTAGACACAAGATGTTTTTATTTTGATAAATCTAGATTTCATACACATGATAATGTCCCTTTTGGCTGTATCATTTGTTACCCTCTTCACTACTCTTTATAATTGTGAGATTTCTTCTAAAAAAAGGTTATGTACAGGTTAATTTACTCAGCCAAGCTGTGTAGGAGTAAACTTACAAGGTTTGTAGGTTTGAACTTGTCTTGGTTTTTTGGTTTGGGTTTATTTTTGGGTATTTATCTTTTGTGTGTGTGTGTTCTCTTTTCCCCAGAGGCATCTCTTCAGTCCAACAGGAACATAAATTAATAATTATTAATAAAAATGAACGGTATAACCAAAAAGGCACATATCTTTTATCTAATACAAATTTCACTGCAAAGCTCCTGTGTTGCTAAGCAAAACAAGGAGATTGTAATGTATAATGAGTATATACATCCTTAAAGCCAATTATGAAGGGGAGAAGCAATCACAGAAAATAAAATAGGGAACATAAAATCTTCACTTTGACACAAAATATACTAATCAGATTTTTTTTACTGGATGAAACACTAATTGTCTTTTGGCTTACATGTGTTCTCCTGTTTATTTTGCTTAAAAAATTAGGAAAAGAAGGAAGTATTTGAGGAAAGTTTATAGTCAAATGCCATAATCTGTTTTGTTGACAAAGTATTACAGGTGGCAGAATTTCAACTACCAGAAAGCTATTTAATTTTTCTACTAATTTCTGGTGTTCTGCCTTTTTTTTTGTCAGTATTTGTAAAAGTGTAATAAAAATAAATGTTACAGAATGTATGGAGCTCTTAAAAGTAAATTAGATTAGAGATTAAACAATTACTTTTTTTTTTTCTTCCATTTCCAACAAGTCTAAAAGTATATTTTTGTGTTACAACTTGACAAATATCTTGCAAACCAAGTTGAAATCCTCAAATCCCTGAGCTAGGGATAGCACTGTGACAAAATTTGGAGAGTGGTCTGGGCTGGAATTTTCTTGAAGTAATTGGAAGCCAATAGAGGGTGGTTGGGACTGACCTACTCCAGCACTAATGAAATAATAATGGGATGTGTTACGGGGTTAGTCTTTCTGGAACCTCACAGAGCAAAAACTTGTTCTCAGGAACACAAACATTCTGAGTCTGGTTTGTTAAAAACCATTCCTGCTGCTTTACATTCAGGAAATGTAGCCATAGGTGAGTGATTGCTTTCCCATAGGCCCTGTAGAAACCATCTTTCTCCCAGATATGACTTAAAGCTTCAGAAAAAAAAAAAAAAAAGGAAAAAAAACCCCCCAAACCAAAACAACCCCCCCTCCAAAAAAATCCAGTTTTAAAAAAAAATAACAACAGAAAGTGCTCAGCAAAGGTCTAAGGCTGAGTCAGGCTCAGAGCAGATGCTCTGTTGTTGAACACAAGAACTTCATCTCTGTGGGATGGTCTCTTTGGAGCCTTCTGAACTGGAATCTCTTGGTCTGAACTGGAACAATGGGATGTCACAAAAATCCAGGAGTGGGATCCCTGTTGCTGCTGTTTGCTAGACCACAACATCTTGGAAAGACACACACACATGAACTCTTGTGTGCTGGTTGAATGAGGTCTGTGACTGGGCTGCATTTCAGCAGCAGGGAGCTGGAAATTCCCAAATTTCTCCAACCTAAGGACTCTGTGTCTTGGATTTGTGTTCACAGCCTGTATACAGGTAAAATTCTTCCTGTAAACCCTGATCCCAAGTCCAGTGACCCAACAAAGTCTGCTGAGATGGGAACAGGGAGGCATTATGTTGTATTCTACCCCAAAACAGCTTCTGTTAAACCTTTAAGATCCTCACTGGTGGTGGCTCTGGGGAGCTCAACTGGAGTCCCTGGGTTTACAGCTGGGCACAACCCAGAGCAGTTCCTGCAGTGGTGGCATTGCAGTGGCAGGTGCTGGGTGAGGCCCTGCACCCTCACTCCAGGGATGAAGCAAGGAAAATACATGAATGAGACTGGCAGGGGGTATAACAACGAGAGGCTGTGAGAAGGACCAAAAATTCCGACCGGGGGGATGTGGAGTGTCACAGTGGTAGATGGAGAAACCTTGAGGTTTGGCAGTATAATGCTGCATTCTGGTGTTTATGTGGTTAGAGGGACATTGCTGTGATGTCAGAAAGTGTTTTGCAAAATACCAGTCTAAGGATTTCTCTGATGTCTTCCTGTTTGTCTGTACTGCACTTAATGCAAGATTAACGTGCTATAACAGAGCTGATGGATTCATAGTGCAGCTGCCATTACAAATTCAGCATTTACCAGCTGATACCTGACCAAATACTCAGTTACACAGTTGTGACAGCTGAAACTAGATTCACTGGGGCGTGTTAGAAGATCCAATATCACTAGCACTACTTTCAGATGAGCAGGGAACATATCAAAACATCTGGTTTCATTCTGAAAGATGTCTTCTGGTGAGCAGAATTATCTGTGTAAGTTCCTGGGTAGATTTAGTTGACAACTCAGTTCATTGTTGGTAGAATTTTGTCTGTTGAATATCTGCCCTCAGGTGAGCTGTTAATAAGCAGCCCTGTCTAGAACTATAGCAGGAGCTTGACAGCCAGACTCTGAAAATCAGCACCAAACTGAATATATGAAGGGAAACTCTAGTTGTCACCTTGTATTAATATAGGTGGATGGTTTACTGGCTCTCAGCTCTCCAGTTCCTAAGGCAGACTCAATGAGAGGGATCTATAATGCAAATTATTAATTTTATTTGGAAGTCATCCAGGTTCTGTGATGAAAGGCAGCACTAGGAGGACCATATGTGTTTAGAGGTTTTACAGTGGTGGTAGAATCTCTGGCTGTGGCAGAGGCTGAAGGCTTTAACTCTGTTGAAACAAGCAGTAAGCACAGACATTTAAAATGCTGAATGTCCTGCCATCCTAAAGGTCTTCATTTTCTACTTTAGAACTGAGGGGTGAGACACACAAAAGGCTGTTCCTTGGGATGTGGGTCCATAAACACTTTCTGAAGCAGCAGGACTGCAGGGTTTTTGCCTTGCAGAGCAGTGCCCTATTCTGGGGTTTGAGGAGTGACAGCTGTGGCTTCTGCATGTTTTGCTGCTGAACGAGCCACAGGTTCTGACTGTAACTGCAGGGCAGGATTCCTTCCTTCTTTCCCAGCAAGGGTGTCTCTGATCCAGGGCTGTCTTTGGGTAAATACTTCAGTGCAGCTGGCCAAACCTGTTGTGCATGGTAGGAATAAAGCTTGTCTTTCAAAGGAAGAGGCAAGAAAGGCATCAGGGCAGGGACCAGATCTGGCTCATATTTGTAATAAGATGATCAGATTTTAAGTGTGACTTATTCATCTTAAATACTGAAAATACATCTGTGGGCTTTCCTTCATCAGAGTCAAAAATATATGATAAGATACAAAGCACAAAGTATGAGATAAAGGTGAAATAATGGTCCAAGCAGGTTTTTTTAATCCAGTTGTTTTTAGTCCTTGACAGGGAGGAAAAGTCTCTCGTGACTGTTGAGTGCTCTGGAAATTTCCTCCTTCCTAATAAAAACGTTTCTCCCCAGCCCTGGGCTCTGTCACTGTGCTGGATGCACACACTCCTTGTTTCCCCTAGACAGTCCCTGCAGATCCCTGCTTATAGGGCAGGGGAAAATAAGAGGAAAAGGGAGGGGTTTGTCCTTCCCAACAACCTCCATGCAGGTTGTGGGTGTCCTGCCGGGCAGGAGTGTGCTACAGGTTCCTGCTGCACACTCACCTGAACTTACGCTTTGACTCTCTCAGAGCTTGCTTTGGTTCTTGGCTACCTGAGCGATGCAAACCCCAAAGAGCCCCATCCCTGGGAGCAGTCTGGCTCATCCACTCGTTTTCTGTCTCCCAGCAGGGAAGGCAGTGGCCGCCCAATGCAGGGGGACATTTGTGACACGTCTCAGGCAGGAGCTCGGTGGCACCGCTAATAGAGCGTGGCTGTCTCATTTGTAGGCTCTATTCATCTGACAGCTGAGAATTATCAGTACTGATGCTTCACTCCCTCTCTCTTTTTCTCCAAGGTAGTGATTTGTCTATGTTATGGGTAGGTAAGCTTGACAAAACATTACACATTAGCAGCTGAGACGGTGTTTGAAATGGGAAAATTGCTGGCAAACCGCTCCATTAGAGACCCAAATAACAAATTCTTTCTTTCCCTCAAAGAAAGGGAGATAGTTAAGGCCCAAATTAATACGTCTGTCTCCCCCACTCTGCAGGGGGAATCACTCTTCAAGACAAATGGCTTGGTCTCTCCTGAGTGTGAGCTGGCTCTGCTCAGCCCACGTTAAGCAGAGTTTTTTTTATCCTTTGTGTTTCGCCATCCTGGGCTGAGCAGTTACAGGCACCACGTGAGGAGGTGATGAAAAGATTTGCACCTCAGTGAACTCTGAGATGGATTAGCATGGGAATTTGAGTGCTTATTCTTTCCTCTGGGATAGTTTTTCATCTTTAACTGCATGGTTTCCCCGTGTTTGTTTTGGATTTTTTTTTCTTTGATATGTTTACTTTTTGCTGTCATTGCTGCAAAGTCATTTAAAGAGAGTGGGAAGAGGGAGGACTTTACCCTGTCTAACATCATGTTGTTACAAGAAAAATGTATCTGAATCTGTTGGGCCCTCATACTTTCCAATCTCTTGATGATATATTAGAGAATAGAAAGGAAATTGTTCTTGTCCTTTGATGTTGTTGTCAAAGACACTAAAATAAAGCTTGGAGAGGCAGACAGAGCGTTACTGGGTGTCAGGAGGGGGGAGACACGCTTCAATTCATCTCAGCACTCAGCTGGCAGCAGGAGACATGGCACAGGGAAACTGGGAACTGAACGGAGGAACAAAAGCTGCTGGGAGTTTGAACAGGGCCAATTTATTGTATCAGTGTCGTGAATTCTACTTGTCGAGTCTTGTGAGCAGATCCAAGTATGAAATACCAGAGAAGAATCAAGGGAAATTTTCTCGAGTTGTAAGAAATCTTAAATGCAGGGAGTAGTAGTTTAAATTATGAAAATTTACCCTTTTAGGGCTGTGTGTCTTGTACACGTTTCTCAAATGTGTTGTAAAATTATTTTATGGTATATTCTGATAATACCCCCCAAAAATGAACTCCCTGATGCTGCTTTGCACTAGCACAGATGGTTTTATAGTGTATGACAGCACTACATAGTATGCAAGGATGGACCATGAAAAGCACATTTTTCCAAAGATCATGTTCTAGGTAAAACAGGTAATTTTCTCTGAAATAAAATGTGGAGGTAAAATTTAGATTAGCTGTTCAATTTTTGGAGGAAAAAATGCCAACATAGGTAAGGACTATGTTTTTCACTTTGTTTCAAAGATGGCACCTCTAACAGCAGTTTCCCATTATGTCTTGAACAACACTGTTTTATAATTAAGCCTTCATCACCCTGAAATTGCCAACACCCCTTCTGGCAGAACCTAGTGTTTCTTGAGATTTTTAATCCTCTGCTGTCCTTGACATGTCATTTACGAGCTCAGATGAGGTGAAAGCACAAACTATTAATCCAAACAATGTGTTTTCTGCTATTTTAGTTGTGTAAGTGCATTGTGTTTTTCAGGCTATGCCTGCCAATCTATAATTAAAACACGTGCTTGTTTAATGCAGCGTATTTAATGCAGCACAAGCACTTATTTAATGCTCCAGGATTGGCTCTATTTTGTGCCCAAGTTGGAGCCCACCAGCAAACACATCCTGATGAGAGCCTGTGGTGCTGCCTGTGCTTCCCTGGTAGGATCTGCAAGATGTAGTGCACTGAGCAGGATGGCTGCTGTGTAGTCTTTAGTGCTTCGTTTACAGAGAGATTCAAAAATGTAAGGTCTGAGGTGAAACTGCAGCAGCAGATGACACCAGCCTTGTCCATCTATTTCTGTACAGACCATCTGCTCTAAACCCTGTAGGAATGGGTGAAGAGTTCAGCAGTAGCTTCAGAAGGCAGCTCTCTCAAAGAACTCCTGTTTTTGTCTTCCTCTCCACCTTTTCTGGAAATTTCTGTGGTTTTGTTTGTTTGTTTGTTTGTTTTAATTACTTGGGACATGTGGCTATTCCAATTTTGTATTTTTTTCACCCTACAAGAGGAAAATTCTGTGTGTATTTCCACCCTTAAATCACTAAAATTTCCTTGGAATTTTAAGTCATTATAAAAAAGGACGTGTTCCTCCCCCTGCCCCCCATCTTTTTATTTGAGTTTCCCTGCAAGGACTGCTGTGCCTGTGTGCAGGAGGTGCGATCCCCCAGTTTCCATCCCCAGGGCCAGGGAATTGGGCAGGCACGGCCCTCTTTTGTTCCTCGAAGTGTCTGCACAGAAATACTTGGGAGGAGTGAAACACCCAACTGGCAGGCTGACAAAAAGCCTTTATGGGAAGAGTATGTGTACTGCTAATTCTGGTGACAAACACCCAACAATAGTGGTGTGCTGGAGCTTGCAGCAATTTGCATTTCACTGTGGACTTGCCAGAAATGAAGCGTGTTATATTTAGACCAACTGGAAGGGAAATCTCAGACACTAATTCAGATCACAAAACAAGGAGTAGAATTAACTCTGATCACAACCTTTAAGATAGACTGCTACAGAAATAAAAGAGGGCATGCACGTTGGCTGTACAAGTTGACTGTGCAAATATCACAATATTTGACACTTAAATAGCTTCTTAGAGTACAACTGTGCTAGCAAATCATCTTATTTTCAAGGGGATTTTTTCTCTTGTCTGTGGATCACCAGAAGGATACCCTGTGCAATAGAGAGCTGATGGGCCTTACACATTTTCTCTGCATTATTCCCAAACCTTGATTTATTTCTCCCTTCTCCCATTTCATTTCATCTCCATGCCTGGTTCTAAAATTTTTTTTCTCCCCTCTGCAATGCTGCAGCAACTCCAAATGACTAGAGTGCTTCATTCCATCATTGCAGTATGTTTTTGTATTTCAATTCCATTTCCAACCACAGATTTTTTACTATTTAAACTCTTTCTTTTTTATGGCACTTTGGGGAAAAAATACACAACATTTGAATAATAAGTAAGAGCAAGGAAAAATCACATTTTACTCTCAGTTCCAACTCTGTAGAATTTTAGCTGTCGTGGTCATTGGAATTTATTTTATGGGAATCTACTTTTACATTTCTAATTGAGATGAACACTTAGAGTTCATCTGAGGAGAAGTTATTCCTTTTAGCAGGAATTTGGGGAACTTGCTGACAATTGAAAGTACTTCTGGGAAGGAAGAGAAATTAATCTTAGTGGTTACTGTATGTGGTATCTTAAAGCTGCTTACATTTTATGTTAGTGAGACGTGCATTTATGATACTTCATAAAGAATACCTCTTTCAACCCAAATCTTAGAAATAAAAACAGCAGCATTTTCATGTAGTCCAGACCATATTTTAGAAAACCTTCAACATTTGGTAGTTAAAATAGGAAGATACTGTTCTTTTTTGTACTGCTTTAACATAAAGTTTCTCCCCCTTTCCTCTTAAAAACCCGAATTCATCTTGCAGTGAATCTACTTTGTTTTTTAGCATGTTCCCACAGGTTCTTGCTCCTTGAATTGTTCTGATAATATTATTAATCTGCTTATTAAACTGTCACAACATAGCCTAGCTTTTAGTTCAGGTGGCTACGTTCTGTTTACAACACCTAGTCAAGGAAAGCATCTGCATTTTTTATTTTCTACCTTAACTTTCAAATATACATACTGTTATTTATTAATTCCACAAGACTTAAAGGTGCAGTTTCTCTAACCTGAGGCTTTTTTCCTGTACCAATTTAGTGTAATCAAAGAGATTGGTTTATTTTCTAAGTTATTTTCTCAGTGTTTTCTCCATTTGGTGGATTTCAAAAGAAAAAAAGTGTCTTGCATAAACATAAATTTGTTTTTATATTTATACAAAATTTGCTGTCATGTTTAATGTGATTCCCGATCCTGTAGCTGTGTAGTTAACATGTATATTGCTTTGTTTGTTTTCAGACGTTTGGAACAAAACCTCATCAAAATCATTCCCCCTGGAGCTTTCACCCAGTACAAGAAGCTTAAGAGAATGTAAGTTTTAATAAGACCAACATGCAAAGGCAATCATGAAACTTCCAGCTTCAAGTTCAGTATCTTTATTTCAGAAACATATTGGCAATTCTGTGTTGAAATCACTGGGGATTGCACAAATAATCTCTTCAAAGTGTAAGCAACAATGGAATTCGGTTCAGGATGCCTAACAGTGCATGAAATCCTTAATAATGCTTAATTTCACTTCCTATTATAAACGATGTGATCTAATTAGTTGTTAGTCTGTTCAAACTTCGAATCTGCTTCCTCAGAAAAGATTTGAAGTCCCATTTTTTTTCTCTCTTTTTTTCTGGTGTCTGTTTGCAGCAGTTCAGTGAAGTTGACCCCACTTAGAGCAGGAGTGAGGATTTTTTTTGTAGTGCCTTCAGTGGCCTGATGTTGAAATGGTTTGACTGTTTAGAAGAAAACAAAGAAATCTGCTGGGGAGCTTGTTTTCCCTGTTGCTTAATCACCAGTTGATACCCAGACAATTATTTTTGTATTAGCTCTTGTGTTTTCTTTTTGGATTAAAAAAAAATAAATAACCCTGATGTGTAGCAGCTCTGTCCTGCAAATAACCCAGGCATTCCCCCAGCTGGGTTTTCTTTTCATTTTTAAGTGGTGTATAAGAGATGATGTGACAGTAGCACCATGACACAAATAATGGTAAAGCAAGTTACTCCTGGTTGATCACAATATCAAGAGGTTTACGGTACCACTGGACCAATAACTTCCAGGAGTCATCCTGGCTTTGTAGCTCAGTGCTAACACTACTGAAAAGGTGCTTTTGCAGTTCTTTTCTGATGTGAACAACACTGGGATTAAGACAGTGTGAACTCATTTCATGGAAGACACTGGATGAGCAGATAGCTAATGCTTTTGGAAACTGAAATGAGCTCCTGCAGTCCCATTGATGTAAGGGTGAAATGACTGCATTTTCCAGTCCAAACTCACCAAGCTCCTAGAGCTGAAGAGCTGTAAATATGGATCTTAATATTTAACAGGTCTAATCATCAATCTTAGAGGGTCTCCATTCTTCTGTCTCACTTTCAATATAGCTGTATGTATTTTTAAAGAAGTCCTGTATTGGATAGTGAGATGGTAATTTCAGTGAAAAATGATGGATCCCTTACCAGTGACCTAACTTGTAATTTTTTCATTATTAAAATCACTACATAGTTCTTTCTGAGGTGTGACTAACTTTAGGTTTTGGCACTGTTTTACTGTCCTTTCATTTGTCTTGATTGGTGAACTCTAGTTTTAAGGGAGTTGACCAGAAAAATGTTCTTTCATGTTACTAGCTGCTCAATCCAATGCAGCACTTACTATGTGAAATGATTAATGTTAGAATTTCACAGCAGAATTCCATTAGCAAGTTGTGTTAACAGCTTTCTGGAGAAAAATTGGCATACTCATTGAGATCTGAACTCATAATTAAATAATAAGTTATTGTGCCAGATGATCTGTGTCAAAGCTGAGTTAATGGAAGAGCATTTTGTGGAGGAACTTGGGAGAAGTATTTGGGCTGCAGAATGCCCCGTAACAAACATGATGTTTTGCCATTTGGTTATTGACCTTGTTTAAGTTTTGTTCCTGCTGGATGGTGAGGTTTTAAATTGAGCACCACTTCAGTTTCACATAGTTTAATTGAGGACATTTGTTTCAGTATTTGAAGAGATTATTGACATTGTCTTTTCAGTGTGCAAGATTCCCGGTACTGTCAACACAAAAATATACTTTAGTCAAAAGACTATCTCTTAAAACAAAAGAATCATCCCTTTTTTTCCATTAGAGGAAGGACATGTTCGATATCACTGAGCCTTTCTTCCTTTCTGTCACTTTGATTTCAATGAGCAGTGCCATAGCATGAAGATTATCAATTTAGTTAATTGATACTCTGCTCAGGGCACAAATGAAGAACATTAATATAATTGTTGTTATTATTACTATTAACCATTATAATATTTTATCTACTTCAGAGGAATATTAGCATACCACTGTAAATTTTATTTTTCTCCTAGTGAATAAATATACAAGAATGTTATGGGTAATAGCCTTCTCGATTGCAGCACTCTGAATTTTGATTGTTTACTGAGTATTTCCTGCAAGATTAGACAATTTTTGTTTCTTAGCTAATTGGATAACTGAGATTAATTTTTAAGTAAGAGCCAGTTGTCCAAGATAATCTTGATAGGGCTTGATATTAATAGGTCAAGATGATAGCAGAGGATGGATGTTAATTCAAGTGTTATACTTGCATGTAGCTGAAGTTTGCCCTTTAGAATGTCTCTTCAACAACTTCTAGGATGGGAGAGCTACTTTGGTGATCCAGTTTTAGCTAAGGAGCTGGAATATTTTGTGCCTTGACCTTAATCATAAATGCCCACATCTCCTCACACAATTAATGACATGAAGCTAAATGTATCCATCTCTTCTGAGAAGGAAGATTTGACACTTGAAGGATTTAAATATGCACTTGAATGATACAATCTGGGGTGATGGTTTCCCTGATTTTGGGGTGTGTATAACCCCAACTCTGTGCTCAATTATTCAAGGGCTTTAGAAGAGGTTTCAGGGGCTTGAAGGAGACTCATCCCATGTCCAGGGGTAGAAGTTGTCATGTTTGCATGAAGTATCCAAGCCCAGACAAACCATTTTGAATTAATTCACAGAGCAGTTGTGCTTGTACCCATAGTTCTGTAACTTTTAACTAACAAGTTTGTAGCAAGTTTGTAGAGCAGGACTAAGAGCCAAGTACATAGAACCACTTTGAAAGATGTTGTACCTCTCTGATGCTTGTCATGACATTCCATGTTGTCAGATTAATTTTACCACATATTAGCAGAAAACACATTGAGATGTCACAGGCTTCCCAGTAGCTCTGTGGAGTTGCTACTTTTGTTAAGCAGCTTCTAAAAACTAAACCATATATGACATGGAGTTTGCTGAGTACTCTTGTCAAATGAGAACAGTCCATTTTACATGTGAGAGATAATCAAGTAATCTGTTTCTAATAATGTTACTCAACAAAGAGCACATTCATCCAATGCTATTAATAATTTTGCATATAACTGCATCTAAAAATAAATCTGTTTTGTTTCAAAACCTTTTACAGTAAAGACATTTAAGCCCTGCAGTTGTATGTTGCACAGTGACTTGCAGGGTATCCTTGCTCCCCTGGTGTAAAGTCAAACCCAATTTATGTCCCTAACTGGTAACTGAGCACAGCCACCCTCCAAGGTCTGTTCAATAACCTTTGGAAAGATTTCTGCTGTGCTGCCAGAGGTGCAGGGAGACAAGTATGAGGTGACTCATGTATTCCCTGCCTGAGCGGAATCCTGGTAATTTTATTACATTTCCAGTTGAAGAGCCACACTTCCCCTGAGGGACTCAGAGATACCCTAAACTATGAAAATGAGCCTTATGTCATCTAAATTGTCTTTTACAAAAACCTGTGTCTCTTTGTCTTGATGTAAATCAAGCACAGAATAGGACAGTCTTACCCAAGCAGGCCAAACGAAGGGAAGAAAAATACAAGGACATAATTGAATCCCTTTCCCTCAGACAAGTCAGATGGAGCCTCCTTATCCAACAGCAGAGGAACTTGGGCTCTAATGGAAAGGAAATAATGTGTCTAATTATCTTCTAATGCTGATTGTAGTGCATCTGCATGAAGTGAGTGAGTGTCATCACCCAGCATGGCATTTCTGCACGTTCAGGCACCATTAGTTATACACTCATTAGTGTCCGGACATGGGGAGAGAGGAAGGATGGAGATGTGGAAATGCAGCAAATCAATAAAACAGTGCTGAAATCCTTGTTTCAAAAATCAGATGCCCCTTTCAGATGCTTGTCACTGTTCAGCAAATCCATCTTTTCATGTGATTTTAATGGATTTTAATACGTTGCTTGATAAATAGAACTGATCCACATCAGATTTCTGCTTGCTAGATAAAAAGCAGAAGTCAGCCTAAACAAGTTGCACAAAAACCTGTATAAAAGTAAATATTCCTACTTTCACTGTGACAAATTTGGCTGGTGTAAGTTGAGCTGAAGAACCAGAAACCTTCCACGAGTGCTGTCGTGGCAGGCAGGATGTTGTAACAGAAAACAATAGATTGCAGAGCAAATTGGTTTGATGAGCCTTATAAAATAATCAAATCTTAAAAAAACTCAAAAATCTCACTTTGTGTGGCTAGATTTGAAAACTAAGGACTGCATTAAAATGTTAACCAACATAATTTGTGGCTCAAAACATGTATAGAATGGCAAACCTTCTTACTTTCTGATTAAGTTCTCATTCAAGTGATGTTTATTTAGAGTCTACTTAGCATGTGCCCCAGTGGAAATATCAGTGAAGATGTACTTGAAATACTGTATTACTGCAGTTTCAACTCTCAGGGAAGAGATTTAATGCTGGTGATACAAGCTGATACCAACTGTCAGGGAATGCAGTGAGGGTGGCTGAAAGTTGTCTCTCAGCTAAGCACTTGGTTGAACTGATTGACAGAAAGTTTGGGTGGCAGTGACAGTCATGATAAGGCTCTGAGCATCTGGGTACCACGTGGAGTAAATTGGGCTCCATCTATAAAGATGCTGTGGCACAGTCTCTATTCATCTTTGTTGGTTATGATTAGAACTGAAGGGTATTTTCCTAACCAGGAACACGCTTCCCTCGCAGATGGCAGCAGGCTGTGCTGAATTCCACTCACACCGCAGCTGAAGGGGTGGAATCTTGCTGGGCTCCCTGGCAGGGTCTGCAGCACACTCACTGGGTGTTCCCACAGCGCCTTCAGAGCTCCACGATTTCCATTCAGGTGCTCAGAGGCTTTCCCCAATGTCTGAAAACTCTGGGCAGACCTACCAGTGCTCTGTCAGCCCTCTTCTCTCAGCTGCTTCACCAGATCAAGGTCGTGCTGGAATTCTGCCATTAAAAGCCAGGCACCACTGGTCCCGTGCTGAGCTCCTCAGTGGCACTGGGGCCTGCTTTGGGATCAGGGGCTGGGCAGTCTGTGTGATCCTCTGTATTGTTATAAAGTTGGCCTCCCATGCCTGCATTTAAACATTCAGACAACCTTTATGCTTTGTCATGGGCTGCTTCTCGTGCTTGAGGGCCACCCCACAGAGTCGCAGCGCGGTCTCCAGTAGTAACAGCTCTTAAGATGGTTTTATCAACATCACTGTTGTACTCCAAAACTCTTCATAAAAACCTTTGTTTTAATGTCCATAAAATGAAAGACCCCATTAACAGGAGAGCTCTGGTTATTGAGGCTGGTGGCTTGTCATACTGACTGATGTTTCCTGATCCTTCCTGGAATTTGCCTATCTGTGCCCTTGCATCATTTCTCTGAGTTAATATGATCTTTTACTTCTGTTTTTATATCTTCCAATAAACTACAGCTAGAATCTTTTCGTCAAATTCCTGTTTACAATTGTTTTTTTAATCCTCCCTTCTCTTTGCAGAGACATCAGCAAGAACCAAATAACTGACATTGCGCCTGATGCATTCAAAGGCTTGAAATCTCTCATTTCATTGTAAGTAGAAAATAGAACTGAATGGGCATTTGGGGAGAGCTTGCATGGAAGAGGAATAAAAATGATAATGTGCTGTCTGGGGGAACATATGTTTCTGTGTGCAATTGCCAGCTTGCGTGAAGCATCTGATCTTTTGTAAATGAAAAATTGGTGATGAAGTTTAGGAGAGACTGTTTACAAGTCTCTAGTAAGCTCTTTTATAGATCCACACCCCCAGGGTTGCTGACTTGTTCAGTTCTTCACAGAAGTGCATTAGTTGATCTTCATGTGCACCTGCAGTCTGGTCCATTCACCCCTTCTCCTCATGGCCCACAAAAACCTCAGCATAGCTCACACGCTGTTGGGTGGTGTGGAGGAGCTGGGAAAATACTTCCATACTGAATTTTTCTTCCAGAGTACAGAACTGAGATTGCATTCTCTTAAGAGTTTTCTGGTTTATTTCGTTTTTTGTGGGGGTTTTTTTTTGTTGCTTCTTTTTTGTGTGTGTTTTTGTTTGGTTTTTTTTTCTTTTTGTTTGGGGCTTTTTTTTTCAAACTAGTTAGGGAAGAACCTAAACTTGTAAGAAAAATGTTTATATTTCTTATCTGTGATTAGTAATTTATTAAGCTGGAAGGGGTCTAAAATATGACTTCACACAAAAGATAAAAAGAAGGTAGGATCTCTTGACAGCCATTCATTTCTCTTTATAGAGCACAGAAACTGGTTTAGCACCAAGTTGAACTTACTTGCAGCTATATTTCAACCTAGGTGCTCAGAGCACTATTAAAATAATGGAGCTTTTAATGGGTAAAAGGAGCAATGCAAGGTCAGAAGCTGCATATGGAGGATAAACTAGAATAGACTGTTAGAAAGAGCCCAGGCTGAGAGAAGAGGGTAAGCATAAATAGAATGATATTTGCCTGCCTTTCTCTTAAGGATAGTTTTAAAACAATTATCTCATTAATATTCATATAACAGAGCTCAATTCTTTAAAGAGTGTAGTTTATTTCTATAAGCTGCCATAATTTTATTCACTGAGTACTGGGTAATTCTGACAAACTGGGTAAACTTGTTGACTAGTACTGATATTAGAAGGTTATTAGGTATTAAACTTACATGTTACAGTAAACCTCTGAGCCAGAGTTCAGAAGGATTTGCCCTTTTTTGTGACCTGAATCCAGCTGGGAGAATGCCAGAAATATATATTAAGTGTTGCTGGTGTTTGTTGAATAGTTTGGCCAGTGTTATTTCCACATGGTGTGGAAATGGTCAAATCCCTCAATGCTGTCTGGAAACAATTCAGTGAGTGAGTGACATTTACTGAACGCTACAGTTTTGGCTTAGTATGAAACTACTGCTGATGCTGCAGTGCTACAGCTTTCTGGTCTTGGCAAACCTCCTGATTTAGGAGTGAGCTGGACAGGCAAGACATTTCCACTGGGATTGGCCTCCCAGTGCAGAAGTTATTCAGCTTTAGCTATAGTTAATTCAGATACCCCCCGGTGGCCTCAGGAGTGGGATGAAACACATCAGAGTGGACAGAGAGGAAATGAGAATGTAAACTGGGCAAGAATTTATAGTGTTTTGACTTTCATACAGAAGCAAGTGAAATGACTGTGTATTCTCTGCCCAGTCACCCCAAATGATATTTTAAGTAAATGACGTTTAAATACGTTTATATCCAAGTGGGTAAAATATTGCTTAAGTTAACGCTAAAAGGTTACAGGGGAGAAGAGAGAGGGCAGGGAGATGAGACACAGCACAGAAAAAGCTGTAGCAAGGGAACTACCTCTGGGCAGTCTTTCTTTTGCTTGGTGTTGTTCTCTGCCTCAGTTTCCTTCTACCACAGACACACAAAGCTGTTGTAACACACAGTTTCTGTTTGGCAGGCTTGTTTCTAAGACAATATCAGACTTGTTTCTAGGACAGTATCAGCTCCAGTTTTGAAATTGTCAGCCTCTTCCTCTAGGCTCAGTTGTCCACTATGCTTTTACTTTCTTCTGAAAGGTTTTACTCTTGCTTTTCATTGCAGGTAGGTCTCATATAAATGTTTTCCCTATGGTTGACAGGCAGTGATTGGTTCCCTCATCTTTCACAACCTGTCACCCAAACCTTTGGCAGATTCCTCCCTGCTGGTCACATCTGTAGTTGTTGCAATTTCTGAGCCCTGGATATCTTTATGGAGCAAGATTATCTGCTGATCTGCAGAACCTGGGTTTCACTGAAGAAACCTTCCCCAGGTTTCTACCTCTGAGAAGCAGAGGATCTTCTTTCCTCTGATGTCTGCCACAGCCACCAGTCCACTCCTGTCAGTCACAAAAAGTGTAAGAGAAGATGAATCCTTTGAAGTGCCAGCCCTGCCAATGTTACTGCCGAAGGGGGAAGAACAAGGAGGTGGAAATGAAGTGAGACAGTTGCTTAGTGGTGTTTTCCCTCTTAAGCAGCTCTCTCTGTCGGGTGCCCGAGGCCCCAGTGACTTTAGCCAGCTGCATGCCCTGAAGGAACACAGCTCTACATACAGTGCTTCAGCCCAGCTGAGAGCAACTTTTATTGTCCATATACCTCAGTCAGATGTGATTGGTGCATACATTTTAATGAGGCACCACCGAGGTTTAATCTGTGAGCAGAGCAGCTGGACTTTGCAGCTATCTGAGTTAAAATCAGAGGAAAGGAGGGGGAAATATTAATGCACAAATGAAAGCAAGCAGCTTGGTTTCCATTAAAAATGAAGTACTGCTGTACTGCCTAAAATCCTTGCTCTTTCTCCTCTGTATTATTCCCATTTTCTACCCCTCCCTTTCCTCCCTGCTTGCTTGCAATTGCTCCCTATGGGTCTGAGAGAGTGAGAGTGCTTGTCTGGAAGGCAGCCAACATTGTTAGACTGGCTGGCTAATGGAGCCCTATGTACAGTGGGTCCTACTCTGCTTTCTTCTGAACTGAACTCAGGTTGGTGTTTCCAGGCAGAACCGTTTCTCAGAGTACTCTGCCTATTGTAGAGATGGTAGAAAAAAATTGGTGTATTACAGTTTTCAGAACACAGGAATGTTTATTATAGAAGCTGTTTCCCCTCAAACATATAAAACTTAAATCTTGAAAAAGTGTTAAGTGATCCATGTGCTAGCAGGTCATAAGTTTTTACTGTAAATCTATATATTTTCTTTAGCAAGAAATCTACCTGTGGGAGTCAAATAGGTCACAAAATCTTTATGCTTCAAAGTAGTCATTTCTACCTTGGGTTTTCTCTGAGTACAGCAAAAGAAAGGTAAGTTTGTTCTTGTAAGGACTCAAGACTTCTCCATTCCCCACACTCAGGAAGAAATAAGTTATTTTTTCTATGCTCATTTTTTCAGTGGGATTTCATTCCCTATTCATATGACTCTGTGGAACAAGGAATTTCTACTGTTTTTCTTAGAAACATTTGGACATGTACATAACTTTTTTTTCCTGGTTGTTACAAGAATAAACAACCAGAATCATTGTTCTTAAAGAACCTTTTATTATTATTATTATTATTATTATTATTGTTCACAGAGTTTTCTGGCTTTTCCTTTTCTCCTTGTGTTACATGCAGGTTAGCCCTGGGTCTGTATGTTCTGAGGATTTAATTCCATTACAGTGTCTGAAGTTCTCTTTCAATATTTAGGCATTAGGGCTTAGATCCTTAGCATATTTTTTGGTAGGAACCTTCTCAGGTTTGATATGAAGGTTCAAACCTGCTTATGGACAAAACTGGGGCTGCAGTAAGATCCATGCTCTGGGTTTGGGAGAACAGAGTTGTGGAGAGCTTGCTGTAAAACCATGGCAGGGACTGGAGGGTGTTGTGGACTAAGGACTGAGAAAAAGGACCTTTAGTCTTAAAAATGCCACTGTGGGATTTAGGAGGAAGAAGTTACAGTGCATAATGTCAGTGAGAGCTGCTGGGCAAATAACTGCTTGTCTCTGGCAAAGTGTCCCCTCTTGAAAAGGTGGAACTAATTCTTTGTCTTAGGGAGATCATAGTGTGGTGCATATGTTGAAGGCTGTGAGATGTTGTGATACTGCAGCACTTGGACCATAGGAAATATCCAAGATGAGAAACAAATAATTAGAATTATTTGAATCTAAAAAATCAGTGATGTGACCATGGCTTTCATGTTGGAGGGTTTAGTCTTGCCATCCAATGCTTCTTTCCATATAAACACAAGAGCAACCAGTACCCTTGCACTGAGAAGTGTGGCAAGATTGGTTAGTTGTAAAAGAATGTGCTATCTGAATTTTTAAGCAAAAGTTTGAGAAATACTGAGTTTGTAGTGCTTGGTGTTTGTGTTCCATGGTGAGCATTGCCCTGTGCTGGAGCTGGGTGGGTAATGACTCAGCCCAGAGCACAGGGGCCAAATTAGGAAGAGTTTCATGTTTCAAAATTGCTGCATGCACTTTCTGAGGTAAATTAATTTTTCATTTAATCAGCTCGAAATCTGTCTAATATCAGTGAGAGGATTGTATCAGCATTTGGTTACTGTTAATAGGATCAAAGATAAATGTTATTCTTGGGGTCCGTAAACTTCCCACAAATGTAGGTTTGGAAGGCCATATCCAGACTGTCTGGGGACATTTTATGAGATATGACAAAATAGTCTAAGCCTTCAGGGTGTTAAACTGCATGAACAAATTTTAGACCACTGCAGAGGGAGAATTCCTTTGGTTTTGTTCATAAACTGAATTAAGCTAGGGAACACTTTAAAAGCTTAGATCAGCCTGGGCACAAAGACAAGAGACAGCTTAGGTTTTGACATAGCAGTCCCATTTAGACCATCATCTCCTGGATGATGATGTATGAGGTGTCATTCATGGTGATTTGAAATCTGCAATAAAACACTGTCTATTGCAATAACTGCCAAATTTATTTTAAGGTAACAAATTGCTTTGGATAGTTTTACTGTGATTTATTTAGCTTAACTTGTTCGGAAGAAATATGTAATAGTGCAGGGGGAAAAAAATTACATGTCTAAGTTTCTTTCAGATATTAGAAATTTATTGCTGTTTTTATCCCTATCAATTCCTCCTCTTTTGAAAACCTGGATTCTTATTGAACCTGTGCCATCTTACATACCTTGGGAAATATAATTCTTCCTAGCAAGAATTGTTTTCACAGTCTGAAGGAAAGTTAAAAGCATTCTGAGGACTGAAAAAGACATTGCATAAAGTCACAATTTGACACTTCAGTAAGAATGTTTCAGCCAAGCCAAAATAAAGGAACACTTAGCTGGAAACCATATGGTCTAAAGTAAGGGATTCTGTGCTAGGCTTTCATACCCCAAAAATCTCTGTATCACCTTCAAAGAGAAAAAAAAATCTCAGTATTCTGTGATCTGACTTAATGAAGCAGCTAAATTGCAGCTACATTTGTAAGTAAGGTGGG
Source organism: Corapipo altera (assembly GCF_003945725.1). Taxonomy (NCBI): domain Eukaryota; kingdom Metazoa; phylum Chordata; class Aves; order Passeriformes; family Pipridae; genus Corapipo; species Corapipo altera. The sequence goes on from NW_020884887.1 coordinate 1,597,713, forward strand.
CTGAGAAATTGCAAAACAGAGACAACACAGCAATTATTGTTTCAAACCCTTGAAGGTGGCATGTTAAACTTCAGTGAGCATGAAAGGGAGGGTACCCCCGTTGGTAAAGTCAGTGCAAATTCCTTCCTTTTAAAATTGTTCAAGAGATCAGAATGGATAGAGACTGTGAAGAACCACTGAGAATTTTGTTTCAAGACCCTGCTGCTTGAAGGTTTGATGCAGACTTAATTACCTTCTCATCCAAGAAAACACAGTTGTGGTTATGTGTGCTTCCAGTGCTTCCTTTGTCTGGTGTGTCCCAGGCTTCCAGATGAAGCCATGCAGTGACTACTTCCACTGTTTAATCTTTATTTTTAACTACTTACAACATCCGTTGGATTAATCTGCAAAACCTGAAGTTTAGTTGTAACAATTAATTATTTAACTGGAAATTTAATATCTAATTGTGTCTTGGAATGGATGCATTGTTGGGGGAATATTGAAATACGATGCCAGAACCAGGCTGAAGAAACATAACGCCTCATTATGGCTGTTATATATTGGTATAATTTCTTCTTGCAGATCTGTAATAACTCTTTAGGGTGCTTCTTCCAGGGATCTCCTCCAACGCTCACAGTGCTGCCAGGGGTCTGTGCTTTATGTGGTGTTGTATTTGTCAGGCCTGGGGCTCGTTTGGTCTCCTAAAGTTGAGAAGCAAATGAAAAATCAGGAGCACACACTAAAAGTTTTCGTAGTTTTTTGGTGTTCTAATAAAAGTTGTTCTAATTCACTGATTTGCTGTCTATTGGCAGCAATTACTGAGCTAATTTGATTTTTATTACGTATTAACTTTGTTAGTGTATTTTTAATAAGAAAATATTTTGAGTCTAACATTTCAGGTGCTCTGGGATGGGAGAAGGGTCGTGTTCCTGTGCCAAGCCTGCACTTTAGCCAGGCCACCTGCATGTCCTGCAGGTGAGGGCTGCAAGTGAACACACATTTTTAGAACCTGTAATGCCATGGGCAGATCTACTGTAATTTATCTCTGCTGGTAAACTCGTTGAAGATTTAAATGAAGTTCTTGAGTTTATTTGGCTGTGTTTCCTTGTTGTATGGCAGTTTGAAGTTGGGTTGGTTTTTTTTGTTTGTTTGTTTTTTGGTTTTTGTTTTTTGTTGGTTTTTTTTTTTTTTTTATTGGGGGTTTTTGTTTGGTTTCTTTTTCCCCCAGAGCTGCAGTTCTGGGAATGTTGAGGTGCTGGCCAGTGTGATGGGCAGCTGGCAGGAGGAGAGGAGAGTGCTGCGGTAATACCCAGCCTGGCAGAACCTGACCAATGTCATGTTCATTGGTGTGAGGATGAGGATGATTTTTCTGCCTTAAACAGAAAAAAAGAAAAAAAAAAAAGAGAACTCTGAGGAAAGCAAGTTTTCTGTGCTTTTTCTTTGAGCAAGGGGCCATAAGGAACTCCAGAAATGGGGTGCAGTGCATTGGGATCTCCCCACCTCTTTGCCTCTCCCTGCAGCCCTGCCATGGCAGGCAGACGTGGCATTAACTAATTTGGCTCTGGGTAGTGCTGAACATGAATATGAATTAGAGACAAGAATATGAGCTCTCATACTGACTTTTGTTTAGCTGTTAATCTGTTCCAATGTTAATGTGCCACATGCACATAAGCCCAATTAGGTTGGGAAATGCTTATTTTCCTTTTCACGGCTTCTAAAAACCGAAGCTTTGTTTTTATTTTATAAGCTATTTTAATCTGTTTTATTTTGCTGAAAATAATAAAGGGGATGTATAAACACGTCCAAGGTTTAAAGTTCAGTGACACACTGCACTCTGACCTTCTGACTCTTACATTAAAAGTAAATGAAGGAATGACTCTGAGAGTCTTATTTTGCATTCAGTTGTACCGTGGGTAACAACTTCGCTGGGTGTGAGTGGGGATTTCTTTAAGGGTTTACTTTCCATAAGTGTTTTTACCTCTGCAGCCAAAATAACCCTTAGGCTGGAGTGGGGAAGTTTTTACTTTCCATGGGTATTTTGTAAAGTTTATATTCTCAACTCCTGCTTATATGATAGACTATTCTGCATTATTGATCACTATTGATGATCCTGCTACTTCCCAAACTAAGGAAGGTGTTTCTCAAACACCTCGGAGCTTGTAAACTGAACTTGATATGCAGATGATGCACTTGCTAAAGAAATCATCTTTCAGAAAGACTGGAAAGTGAAATGAGTGTAAACTGGATTCTGTGGGCATTAAATTAATGTTTTAACCTTTTACAAATATTTTATTTGCAGAGGTTTTGCTGATACAGGTGCACACATCAGTTAAAAAAGTCTGTGAGTCAGCCACTCCCATGTTGGTTTACTGCCCAGTGAAATTCGGTGACTTGAATGTTCTCCCATAGTTTGAATCTGCATCTAAATGGTCCTGTTGAACGTCTCAAAGCTCAGCCACCATTTCTCTCTAGCTTTGGGTAGAGTATAAAAGTCCGTGTGACTTACATGAAATTTTGTTGAAGTAGGAGATTGTGTGTGTCTTCTGAAGCTGAAGTTAAGAAACAATTAGGAAGATTTACAAGCATTCATTACCCACAAAATGCAGTCACTGGAACAGCACATTAAAAGCCAACCTCCTGACTCTGCAATAGATAAAGAGAAATCATGTCACATTTGTTTAGAGAAAATATAATGCTGGGTGATCACTGGTTTCTTGGGTAGCACTTCAGTTCCTGCTAGACTGCAAAAGTAATGAAAAATGAAGTTTCAAGTTTGGATTTTCATATTTAAGTGGTGTTATTTTATTTAGACTCATTGAGGCTCAGAAATGAGCTGATCTGGGAAGGCTCCCCCAGGGGTGATAGACTTGCAGTGACTGATGAAGAGTAAACTGAAGTGGTGATGCTCTGGGAGGGCCAGAGGGTATTGGAAAGGGTCTGTCATGCCAGGGAGTTTGTTTTTCAGTATGTCCAACTCTTCATAACATTTCAAATGTTGTAAGACAGGGTAATTGCAGGATTTCAGCCTGCATTCAAGCCTCACATGGCTGTTTGATTCATTGCTAGGATATTGTTCCACATGAAAAAGTTTGGGAATTAACCAGTTTAGTGGCACATAAGCACCAAAGTTTTGGCATGAGCTGGTTTATAACCATTTACCATGTCCTGTGCAGGGCATAGCAATTACATAAATATTGTTTTGCCCAATTTGAAGTCTATTAAAATGTTTAGGTAAGGGAAAATATTTTCAGAGGGATCCTAATCATCTTCCCTTTTCCCAGGACCCACGGAAGCTCCTCACACACTTTCTGGTTTTGGCAAATGTTACCAACTTGCAGAAATGACATGAGTAAATACTTCAGCCATGATTGAAATTCAGGTGTTCTGTCAAATGTGATTTTGTTCTGATCACTGGGTAGCACATCTCAGCATAATGGTGCTTCTGTCCGTTTTCCCCTTTAGTTCAGTTTCCTGAGGATGATATATGTGCATTTTTCCATTAAAAATGAAATATTTTTTAATATTGAAACTGAATCGTGGATACCAGGTCATATATTTATGGTTGAATAAATATATACAGTGACTCTCATTTTTATTATTAAAGCTTTACCGATTTTTATAACTAAACCATGCCTAAATTATTTTTGAGTTTCTGAAATACATGTCTACTTCCAGTTCAGGATAAATTTCTTTATATTAGCTCGTTGAAATGGTAACAGCAGCTGGTGAAGCCATAATATTTTATCCAATGATGCCTGTGTCACATTTCATGCCAATTACTATATCTTAAGAGACTCAGTTATATGAAATTTTATCTACAACCGGCTTGTGCTCCCTGGCTTTTAAATTCAGTATTGCTGAGCGGAATTCTAGGTTTTTGCATCAGACAATGTGCCTTTCAGTGGTTAAAATATTTCTAAAAAGGGTGAAAAAAAAAAAAATCCCTTAACAGAATGAAAAATATTTCAGATACAGATTTTGGATGATGTCCAGTTTCTACATTAGAAATGCTTTCCAACACCAGACGAAGCCTGAATCATAACGACTCATTTAATACCATGTGCTCTCTGAAAAGAAAATGAGATCAGTGGTTAAATGAAATGCCCACAGATCCTGGGCACGGTGCACAAGATCAATAAAGATGATAATGCAGAGATGTGGGAGGACACTAAACTGGGCTGTTATTTAAGATTTATTTTGTCTTCCTGAATCTTGCAGAGTGCTCTATGGAAACAAGATCACGGAGATTCCCCAGGGCCTTTTTGATGATCTTGTGTCTCTGCAGCTGCTGTGAGTATGATCCCTTCCTCTCCTTTATTTTACAGACTAGCTAGATTTACTGGTTTTTTCGGCTTCTGACATTAATATAACCACCTTTTCCACTGCAAACTCACTGGGATGTGCTAGTCTGTTGTGTCTGTGTCAGGCAAGAGGGAGGCAAGGGCTGAAAAAAAAAAGAAAGGGAGGTGTCAACAGTTTTATAGCACAGTGTGTATAATGGATAATAGACACAGAGGATTTGAGTGTGGGGAGGAAATGAGAGAGGGAGTGAAGTCCAAGAAAGGAAATTTGGTCACCGGCTGATGCGTGGGTGGGGATGCCATCTGATTGTTTTTACACATTTAGCGCTTGTGGTTGAATGTCTGGATCCTTGAGGGCTGTGCTGCCAGTACCTGCACAGGCAAGGGAAAGGGCACTGTGAAAGATCTGATTGTTGCAGCTCCTGCTCAGCTCCATCTTCTTCTTACGTCAAAAGCGGCTTCGCTGCTGGGGAGATGATTTCACAATATATTGTGATTTGAGGGTTTTGTGCCATGTGTGATTTAACATGATCAGGGGAAGTTATATATGTTCAGTGCATATTAATGTAGCAAAAAAAATTTCCTAAGCCAAATGTGAAATTGCAAATTTCACTCCTGTCTCCATAACCACATTGGGAACCAGTAGCTCCTTAAAGAGAAGGGAATCATCAACCAGTCAGTAGAGGGAGCAGAAGTGAAATGAGTTTAATATGTATTCCTAATGTTCTGATTACCATCATGGATGATGCAGTCAGAAAATAAAGGTGATATGTCATAAATTAATGGATTCTGGTTTATATCACACACAGCACTCCACTCCCAAACAATAAATTATATAAAATATAGAATATAATGTACCTTCTGGACACGTTATTTTAAGCCTCTGTGATGATCTTGACATAGCCAGCAATGAATATCCAGAAGTTCATGATTGTCATTGGGTCTGTCACTCTGTGATTGCAGTCTTTGCCATCCTTATAGTTCTGTATAAAAGTAAGCATAGGCTTAGATTGGAAATTCATGAGCAAAGCCAAAATAGTCAAATGAAATAAGGGAGGGACTACTCAGACATGTAATTTATCCATAAGATCTTAATTGCAAACATGGACCACCCTGTTCTAGACAAGGACAAGTGAGAGCAGCTGTGGTTTGGCTGTGACAGCCCCTGAGCTGCAGCACTGGGAGCTGTTCATCTCCCACTCACACTGCCAACCATTTTATCTTCACCTTTGGCACACACATGTTCTGGCAGCTCCTTTCCTCTCTCCTGGCCCACACTTCACAAGTTTGTTGTAATTCAGTGTCTCCATGGGCAGCAAGAGGCTGTGTATTTTAGGGGGAGATGGTTTGCCATGTGGGAGGGCGATAACTGAGAGGGCTGAGGAGCTGGGACTGGGTATGAGCAGAGGTAACAGGCAGGTTAGTCCTTGTCTGAGCCTTATGATAGTCCTTCACCCTAAATGTTTCATGGTTACAAGTTTGAAGTGATACAGTTGCTCTGTCCAACCCAGGACACTTTACAGATAGGATCTTTCCCAGTAGGAAAAAAAATAATAGAAAAAAACCCCAACTCACCACATGGATCACAGTGTCCTACAAAAATAAGGGTCTAGAACTTGTGCACAAGGCATTAAACAATTTTCAAGACCTTTATACTATAGTCCTGCATATATTTCAGCCAAGATGAAGTAATTTTCCAGTCAGAATTTCAGTGCAAGTGATACCTTATTGTAAAGGAGGTAAAACCTACATGCCAGAGAACCAGAACCATTGGAAGGGGTTGTGCTTCAACCATTTAAACATTCTCAAGCTGAGAAGATCTGAGTAGGTTGCCCCATTATGGGATTTCCAGAGCATTGATGCTGCAGCCTTTCAGGGTCTTTGAAAGTGTTTGAATGTAAAGTATCTTTTGGCAAGGAGAGCACTGAATGATCATCCTTTAAATGCAAACAGATGTTTGCACACTTTTCTGATTGAGGCTTTGAAACAGCTGTTATGAGATTGCTTGTAGTATTTTAATGGGTACTAAAAAAATAAATGGCATTCGTTGGTCCTAGACCTGCTGTTGAACAATTGGAAGAGTGCCCTGTGATTAGATCTAATTTAGTGTTCAGTGGGCACTAGATTGGATTTCTTCTTATTAGTCTGGAGACACACTGATAAGAACGCTCTGATTAGGGTATCCTGCTAGCCTGTCTGATTTCCTGAGCTGGAGCAGAAGGATTCTTGAAAGTGTTATGGTGAAGCAGAACACAATGAGAAAAAGGGAGTCCTTGTGGACCCTGTGTTATATAGAAGGAAAAAAAAAATCACTGTGAAATTGCAGAACGGAGAATAGTCTTATTAATTATTTTGGATAAGACTCATCGGAATTTCTCAGAAATGTCATTATCCTTGTGTTTAAAAATACTGTCACAATATAGGCCTAAATTATTCCGCTTGTATTTTAGTCAAATTGTCCTGTGTAAGTGCCTTACATCTGCAGACTGTGCTGCTGATGTCAGGAGACCCATAGCTGGGTAAAGTGACACTCAACTCAGGCCTGGTGGCACCTTAAACTGCCCTGTCTGACTTGGGTGTTTTGGAAAAAGTTTTAGACCACCTGGTTGGTCTTACCATTCTGTGTTTCTGTCATAGAAGACTGAGGTGGGTAATCCAGTGTGATATTGTATTTGGCAGGAAAATAACTAGGCATGGTTAGATAATAAGGGGCTGTGGTTTCCTTGTTGTTTTTCTTGTTTTGTTGTTTTTTTTCTTAAACCCTATGGGATTAATACAAAATGTTGCTTATGAAGTTTTCATTATAATTAGCTGTCTTAAGTAGTTGACGTTCCCCACAGAAATAATTGCAATTGAATTTTTGTTAAATTGCTGATTTCACAAATATAGGTCTTCCAAATATGGAGTTGTACCTAACACAGCAGCAAACATCATTCTACAGTCTGACTGCACATCTTTTCTGTGGAGCAGGAGCCTTTCTTGGAACATGTAGTTTTCCATATCCTGTTTGAAGTTGCCCAGGGAGAGGATACTAGAAAGCTGTTGTAGCTGCTGTACCCTGTCCTCATACATTCTTTTCAGCAGGTTGGATCAAGTGTCTTCTGAGAATTTTAGGTCATTTTGTATTTGAGAGAGCTGTACTTTTTTCCAGAAAAGGGTAACTGCAGTCTGATTTTTTAGTTGTTTTTTTTTTTTCATATACAGTGAACTGAAACTTTCACTGGGGGAGCAATCCTTCCAAGCCGTGAAACAATGTTTGATTAATTAACATTGTTTGTGTATCTTGCATTTGAATATCAAAAGAATGGCGAGGGCTCCAGTTTAAGGTGGAAGTTTTCAGGTAACCATTTGCTGCAGACAGTTTGAACTCCTGTCCAGGAGCCCTTCAGCCTGACCTTGGTCTGTCTGGAAACTGGAACATATTTAAACGTCCTGCTCACCTGTCTTTCAACTTCCCTGGAATGTGGACCAGCTCTTTCAGGAGCCCTTGAGTTTGCCAACGTGCCTGCCAGTCACTGCACAGGGGGCAGAGCACAGCAGAGCAGCTCCCTCTCTCTCAGCCAGCGCTGTGACAGGGAACGCTGACGGCTCCTGCACAGTCACCGCGGTGAGCTGGGGGTGACGGGCACTGCCTTTGTGAGCCAGCATTTGTCACAGCTAAGCCATACACCCTCTGCAACCAGATTAAAACAAACATTCTGGGAGCCTTTTTATTGCAGCCCTGTGCTGTGTGCTTCGCAGGGCTCCGTTTCCTGGAACGAGGAGGTATCATAAAATCTCTGCTGCTTAAAGAGACTGTGTAGCAGAATAATATGGGGGGCGAGGTCTCATTTTTCAAATGTCTGGCAAGTATCAGTTTTCAATAAATCCTTCTCCTTGAGGAAATTTACTTTGCATAGTTACCAATCATAAAGTGCTCGGGCGTGTTGATCCTAAATCTTACAGTTGTGATCCCCATGGCTTAGTGAGCAAGGAAGAATCCCCCCAGTGGGCTCTCTTTTGATGTTGCTAAACGTGGATCTACTCCTGGGGTACAGATACATTGAAATCAGAGGTTTGTTGTATTCCTCTCTCAGAAAACAAAGCCGAAAGCCGAAATCTTACAGCCTTCTCCTCTTTCACCTAATATTCTGATCATTAAGGGAGAACTCAACACAGTAGTTGTAAAAGACCAGTAATATTGGTGGATGGAGTTTAACATATTGACAGATAAAATAACTTCAAAAGTGGCGAAAAATTATCACTCTGGGCTTTAAGTGATGTTTAAAATCTTTGTGCTCTGTGGAGTTCTTCAATTTTTGCATGAAGAAAGACAACAGGCAGTTAAAAAAGAGACCTTCTGACCAGATGTAAGGAGACAATGTTTTCACAGCAATGTCAAGTAGTTGGAGTAGGCTGCCCAGAAACTTGTGCATTCTCTGTCCTTGAAGACTTTAAAGACCAAGCTGAATAGAGCTCTAAGCATCCTGGTGTGACCTTGGAGCTCATCCTGTTTTGGCAGTCTAACAAGACAAGAAACCATTCAAGCTTCCTGCAATTCTGAATTATCCTGTGATCTGGTGAAATAATTATTTCTCAGATAAAGCACATGTCTGGATTAACTGTGTATAAATCACCTTTGAGTGAGGTTCAGACCAGGTGACCTGAAGGTCCTTTGCAACCTGTGTCATTTCTGGGTTCTGTGAATCCAAATTCTTAGTAAAATGACATATGAGCTTTTCTCTTGATGACTCTGAATATTTCTGGCTACACTCATCCTTTTAGTCCAGGACAGAATGCTCTCTGCACAGACCTGTTTAGTAGCTTTAGAATTGTTTTCCAGCCATTTGCCTCAAGGTTTTTTCCTTCAGATTTCTGCATTTAGGCTGCTATTGTGATAATGTTACTAAACTCAATAACTGCTGTTAAAGTGAGGGAGCAGCATCTGCCAGACTCAGAAATACAATTACAGTCAAGCACTAATGAAAGACTGCAACAGCATCTGCCTTTTCTGTGCCACTTGTGCAGCCTGGCTGATGCAGGTTCCCAAAACAACCACTCGTTCCTACGTCAGTGTGGAATTCATTAGTTCCTCTGACGCCAGTGCTCCGAGCTGGACCCACCTGACAGAAACTCTCCTGCTTATCAGAACATGAGGAACTAACTTCCTGATAGTGTAGAAAGTTGATAAAATGTGTTCATTCTGTGGTGCATCTGAATTATCATGTGGTTATCTGGAATCAGCTGTGACCTTATCAGCAGGCACAAGTTAGACAATACTGAATTTTAAATAACAGAAGTCTGGGTGCTGTGACAACACGTGCTTATAATTCTCCAGGTAGTAACATGAGTTACCACAGGGTTGTTTTATGGATGGTGTTTAGCTGGAGTTGCAGTTTTTTGGATCAGAATTGAAATCTTTCTTTAAAATCTCTCCAGAACAGGACTGTCAGACTGTCAGACTCCGTACTTCCTTCTCGACTCATTATCAGCTTGTGACTTTTCGTTTTTAATTTACTTTGAATAAATTTGTCATCACCATCATCCAGCTTCCTGAACATGGAGAAACACTTGAAGCTGTTTCAAGCAAGCATGATGATGATTTCACACTGGTTATTATCAATTGAAGCACTGACAGACTCTTCAGTGGTCAGTCATCACATTAGAAAATGTAAATTTTAGTAGATGTCTAAGTATCTTGACACAGTGAGAGGCAATCAGAATGTTCCCTGACAGTCCAGGCCAGTTTAAAACATTCCTGAAACCTAATATAATTATTTTGCCAATAAGTAAGCAGGGGCACACACATTTCTGTCATTAGATGTTGCTTGTCCTTGACTGCTGGGCTGACCAAGTACTTGACTAGATGTTGCCATATTGACACTTGAGCTGCTCTCCCGTGATAAGTCGTGTTAAATCAAAGATGACACTTGGTTCCCTATAAATGTCAGGAGAAAATGCTGAAAAATACATGCTAATTTGTTTTTTGACTTCCTGTGCCATGTGTTGTATATCCTAAGGAAAAGTTCCTGCTGAGAGTTCTTTCCTTGCTGCCCTATAGTGCCTTTGAATGTAGGTGAAACTTTTGGCTATTGATTTTCTATAAAGGTCACGTCTGTTCAATTTGTATTCTACTCTTACCCATGCAAAACTGTTACCCAGTTCTCCTCTTCCAAACAAGCCTCCTCTGCCTTTTATATCTGCCTTTTTCTGGTGAGTTCTCATTTTCCCCAGTGGAGTCTGGCATGTGGGATGTGCCAGCCAGTTCACAGGATGCCAAACATTTTCATTCTCATCATGTTGTCGCTGCTGTCAAAACACAAAGCTAGTAAAAGAGGAGGAGAAGTTTTTTTGGTGCCTCTGTGAAGCTTTTCTCCCTGGCATTTTGTTTTTGGCTCACTAATGTACCCTGGGTGGTTCCTGGTCCATCCCCTAGCACCAGAGACCAGCCTGCAGTCCCCAGCCTGTGCAAAGTTGCTCAGCTGCTGTTTGATTCTCCAAGTTGTGTGGTTATTTGCTGATAGTTTGATTACTTGACTTCACTGAGATAAAAATGCAAACATTCCTAGGGGTAAAAGCCATATAAACATTCCCATTTGCTCTTAAAACCCAATTTTTTCAATCATTTTGGGTTTGGAGTTCAGAATGTTATTTAAATGTTAATCACTTGAAACTGTGCTTGGGCATATAATTCAATTACGGGACCATCTTAATTATGCAGATGGTGCTTATGAGCAGCTGATACAATTACAGAGCCAATTCAGTGCACATCCATTTCAAGGGCTTAGCTGAAACACGTTATTATTTCAGTGTGTGTGGACAAATCCACTTTTTCAGGAAATGGGTTCATGGAATTGTAATAGTGCTCTGCTCAGCTCACTGCTCTCAATGGCATGTAAACCACAAGGTCTTTAACCATCCTCCTGTATTCTGTGGTGGTCCAAGGCTTGAGAGAGGTTACTTCATGTTTTTAACATATCCAGAGGGATGAAAATGGAGACTTGGGTTAATAATCCATCATCCCTCTGGGCAGCAGGCGGTTTTATTTCTGCTTGAATTTTTAACCTCCCTTTGAATGCCGCCCCACATCTGGAGGCCGTGTGTAACTCTCATCCAATCAAGCTGATAACAAAATGGGAAAATGAGTGGAATTTACTTTCACCATGAATTGGTGCAAAATAAATACCATGTAATTCCTGCTAAAGTAAGACTCAGCTTTTAGTGCTGTGCTTTCTCTTGGTGTAAGTCCAATAAAAGGAACCCTTAGTATGTTTTACAGACTGGTTCAGTGTTTCTGCTTCCTGGAATATGTTTTTCTCATCTGCCTTTGTGTTAGTTTAAAAAAAGCCTCTTATAGCCACTTTTAGCTCCATGTGAGGCCAGCCTTGTATACCTAATTAATAATTAGATGCCATTAGGGGGGCTGGGTTAGTGAAGAAGGATTAAGCAAAGAACTGGAATTTATCGAGGGGAATATCCACAGAGGAGATACTTTAAAACAACTGAGGGGTTTTAAAGGAAAATGAACCTTAATGCTTCTGGCCAAAAGTCATCATCTAACTCACAGTTAAGTAGGAGGAGAAAAATTTTAGGGATGATTTATTCTGCTTTCTCACAGTTTTGTGCTTTAGGTTAGATTAGGGACTACACATGTTGCATGGGTGATACACAGAAGAGGTGTTGTCACCTCAGAAAAGCTCTGTAGGACCTTAATTCCCACCTCTGAACTGTCTGCCCAAGCATTTTCCTGTTCCAAATTCCTCTGATGCTTAAAGGAGAGTGTGAACCTCTGTATTTGTGGCTTTACAGAGGATCAGTTGCTCTCATTTTTGGTATTTGGCTCTTAAGGAAATGTCACAGATTTTATCCCCATGAACCCAGTCACTGAAAATTCATGCCAGGAAAACTCGTCACATTGTGAATTCCATTTTCCAGCACTGGGTTTATTCATGTTTTGTTGAAACTAATGAGAGAATGAATCTGAATCCAGTGTATTCATTGCAGTTCCAGGTCAGCTTTGCTTGGGAGGATTTATTCAGTGGGATGGTTAGACTTCAAGGCCAGTCTTAGCACAGGAGTGAACAGCATCTGCCCAGCACAGCTCTGCTGTGTCTCCACTTCTTAAGCAGCACAAAAAGACATCCTGGTTATCCACGTTTAGAAATACAACTTTAGTTCTGTTGTAAACTCTCTTATTTCTGAGATTGTTTTCATTTTTGCTTCATGCCTTGTTGCAAGTACTGCTTGCAACATAGACTATCCCTGTAACAGTAGAAAACAATTAGCATCTAGTAAAGTAAATTGAAGTACACACTTGCTTTCAGGTTTTTTCCTGTGTATTTTAGATACCAGTGCACAGGGACAGGGGGTAGAAATCAAAGGATTTGTAATCCCAAGAGCATGTCTGGGGGTGTTGTTCAAAACTCAGTAGCTGGTTCTGCCTTCTCATACCTTGCTAAGCTGTTCTTAATGGATAAGGTACTGTACAAGATGGAAAGAGAAATGCATAATATGGGAGAACCAAGAGAGGATGAAAATTGCTTTGGCTTGGACACATGAATGGCTACAAGAAGCAAGCAGGAAGGGATGACATTGCTCTTTGCTGTGTTTCCTGTAGCCTAATATGAAAATTACCCTGTTACTTTTGGTGGAGCCAATGGGAGTGTGGATTAGGTGTCATGGAAATTCAGATTCCAGAGGGGTCATACTGGTGCTGCTTATGATTTCATAAAATTGTTTTAGCTATTAGTTCATGCAAAAACGTAACCTCATTTATCCATCATTGCCTTCTATGGGGTTTTGCCTTAAATAATGTCAAACTTCATTTTCCACAACATGTAGAGGAGAGAATTGAGGTGAATTTATACTGACTTTTCAGTAGGCTGGAAAGGTGAATTCTCCTCCGAAGCCCTCTCATTCCAGAGCATTCCTGTTCTCCTGGAGTTCTCCATACTGCTCAAGTATGCCTCCATCTCCCTCCATCACAATTGCTGGAGCCACTGGCTGCAGTGATGAGGCTCTGCCAAAACAACAGCAGGAGCAGAGAACTGTAATGAGTGTACCATGTTCAAAAGGTTTCAGGAATGCAAAGGCAGAGGAAGCACCTTCAGAATTACTTTTTGGAGCAAAAGAAAACCATCATGTGCAGCTGCCAAGCACACATTTCCTCCCTGGGAAGCTGCCCCGTTGTCTCTGCTGGTGTATGTGCAGTGTGTCGAGAAGGGGAGCTCCCCATGCTGTTAGTGGTGTATTTAAGATGCTGCGTTTGTTTGCTGAGGAATAGAGGATATATTTTCCTTTTTTCCTATAACCATATCCATCTTCTGATTTCACATTACTGTGGTGCCTTGTAGAGAGCCACAATGATGCAGCCCCTCGAACTCATTGACAAGGGAAGAATTTTCTACCCAAGAGAACTTAATTAACAACATACATTGTTTGCAATTTACCATTTTTCCTCAGGCTGAGAGTAGTCAAAAGATATGGATTTTGGCTTTTGTAAGAAGAATAGGTAATTTCCTGCCTCTTTTCCTTCTGAGTGTAAGATACCACCTATGCAGATGATGGTGACAATTTAAGTGTTCTTGTGTTTGATTGTCTCAGCAGGAGATCCAGCTTGTTGTTGGGTTTGTATATACTTGTTATGCAGGACAGAACTCCACTTGGGTGATCTAAGAAAACTTGCACAAGTATTGTCCAAGATTTTCTGGTTGAACTGACTGGTGTAGCTGTACAAAACATATTTTTTAAAAAATAATTTCAATTGCCTTTCTGCTGCTTTTTTCACAACTGCACAAGGGATATGGTGTGACTGGAATGGAGCAGGTTCATGGAATTGTAGGACAGTAGAGTTTAGAAGGTCTTCCAAGTGATCACTAGACAATTAGTCTGGAGACCCACCTTATCAGGTTGCTCATGGCTTTATTCAGTATGATCTTGAAAACCTCCAGCACTAGAGGCTGCACAGCTCCTCTGGGCAGCCTGATCCCCTGCTGATCTGTCCTGAGGTGGGAAGTGAGTGTGCCTTTCAGTAAGTTTTAGTCCAGACCTTACACTTCTCTTCTTGTCTCTGAGCAGAAGCACTTTTTTTTTTTTTTCCTTCCATGATCAAATTAACCCTACACTGCTTATCAAGAGATTTCAAACTCCCAGAATTTCAGTTAGACTTAGGACAACTGCTGGTAGAGAAAACTCGGGGGGAAAAAAAAAAAGGGTTCTTCTCATTGTAAATGAGTGGGTGGGTGCATGAAATAGCAAGGTGAGAAGTATTTGCTGTTTCTATGTATATTAAGCTGAAGGCTTCCTTAAATATTTGTGTAGAATTTTGAGCAAATTGGGAGGGGGCTGGGCATACCCAATTTTTGTGTATTTTAAAATGGCTAGCACTGTCATATATATATACATGTATGATGTATGTACACACTGTTACTGTATATTCCCCAGCTATGAGAGTACTCATGTTGACTGTTTTCTCACATTTTAAATGTAGGAGGCGAATGAAGCCCTTTACATGTGGGTTGGCTTTGTTGACCTGATTAATAATTTTTTATACTTAACCCCAAAGTCCGGTCTATCTTTATTTGATTACTACAAGATGAACAGAATTCTAAACCTTTTCTCTGTTTTCAGGCTTCTCAATGCCAATAAGATCAACTGCCTGAGGGTGAACACGTTCCAAGGTCTGCATAATCTCAAACTGCTATCTCTTTATGACAACAAACTGCAGACCATCAGCAAGGGGCTCTTTGCACCTCTGCGATCGATCCAGACTCTGTGAGTATGCAGGCAGATCACAAATGACAGCTCTCTCTTTTCCCACCAGAGATGTTGCCTGTCTTTGCAGCTGACATTAAGACAATTTGGAAGAGACATGAGTGGAGCAGCCCCTCCTTTTCTCACAGAAAGAAAAGGAGCAAGAAGCAGGAGTATTGCATCAGTTCAGCAATTGATAGATAGCAAGGCCAGCTCTCGACACAGCCTGCCCACAGTGACATAAATGTCATAAGTGTGCTAAGCTTGTACTGCTTTTTGGGAAGATAATATGTGCATTTGACTTGTAAAACACATTAATAGCAGATTCTATTAGAATCGTTACCTAAAAGTTTTAATGAGCTAATGAGTTGGAACCTCTCCTTTCTGGGTCTGAGTCCTGCTCATTGACTGTGGAAATGATGCCTGTGCTTGTGTGTGTTTATATATATATGTATATAGTTGGAAGGTGTAGGACCTGGGCATGACACAGATGGTATATTTCAGCTAATATTTCACTTCAGAGGAATGATATGTTGTATTATTTGATCCATTTAGAAAATCCACTGAACATTTTTGACAGTCTTTGCATTTGGAGGCATTAGAATAGGAATCAGAAGCAAAAGTACAGGAATGACTCAATGTTTTGGAGAAGAAGGTCTCATCCTAAAGCTGTGAGTTGTAAGATAATAAGGTAAATAGTACTCCTTCAGAGCTGGAGTTGGCAGCCTGATATTCCAGTATTAAAATATGTATGGGTACGTATATATACACATACTGGAATACACAGGCACATTATATATGTATATGCACACACATACTACAGTACTGGAAATTTTTGTATACAAATGCACAAATATACTTTAATACTGGAAATGCATTGGCTGAAATAGTTTTGTAAATGTTTTAATTCATACTCAAATGAACTCATAGGGATGATTTCTAGCACCAGTGTTTCTGCCACCTCCTCAGGCACAACCTGAGTTTTCCAAGAGATACCTGGCCAGTATGTCCTGGTGCAAACCACTGGAATAATCCCCTCCAGTTCTATATATGTACACAGATGTAAACAGGGGCTACAGAGAGGGTCCATTCACAGAAATATACAAGGTTTGTCAAGTTAAACAGGCAACACCATTAAGGTATAAACATTTCCCCTTGGTTTTCCAGGGTATTGTTGGCATTCCTGGTGGCCCTTACTTAGAATGGACTTGTAGCTTCACACCAAGACACTTCTTCATGAAATGTTTTGATTCATGCTCCCGTTTTTAATACTCCAAGTGATTGCCCTCTTCTGTGTTTATTCTGGAGCTACAAAACCAGACCCATATCGTATCTCTCTGTGCTTGTTTGTTTTTTGGACCTTTCACTCCACAAATGGCTCTACTGCAGCAGTCATCTTGAGTTTCTTCAGACCCTCTCTACTCTGTGTGCCTTCCCTTCCCACTCCTGCACAGCCATTGCCCTGTTGTGTTTTATACTTATTCTGTTAAATGACAGTCCATAAATATAACTACAAACAGAAAGGAAGTTTCTACAGGTGGAAAACAGTAACAGAGGCTATAACTTTACACCTCTGTCCAAACCAAATTGAAACATCTGTCTTTTCTTAAACTGTCTTTGCGGTTATTGGAGAGCTGTGTCCTGCTCCCCTGGAGGTCAGAGGAACTGATGCAAGTTAGCTTAACTGAGATCAGAACCCAGCTCTGGGAAAGACCTGACAGACTCTCCTGATAGTGCTCAGCTTTGTCAAGCAGAATGAACCAGAACAGCAGCAGAGGAATGCTGTTTCTCTCTAAGATGCTCCAGTAGATTTCTGTTACCAAAGTCTTAACTACCCAGTTAAAATCAGTGCTATAATACCTATTTCCAGTTGCACAGGAAACAGGTTGTGCAAATTTTGGTGAAGGATAAGTTCTACAGTTCAGTCTTGTAAATAAGACTTTTTGCTCCAGGAAAGAATACATATAAGGAGAATACTTTTACACATGATGAGTATATGAAAATATTAATTTCGGTCTTGTGAAGAGAGTCCTGGATCTCTTCTGGCTTTGCCCAAAGGTCCAAGGCACTTTACTAATTCACATTTGATCCCTTAGAAACTGAGTTGCTGATAAAATTTCTTTTAAACCAGGATACAAAATGATGTCCAGGTAAGGTACGTTTCTCTCAAAAGGCAGCATGTCAAGCTTTCAGAAGAAAACACAGGACTTGGTGACAGGAGGTCTGTGTCCTTTAAAGTGGGCTTTGCCACAGCAGTTTTTGTTTCCTCCCTCAAAGCACTTGCGGGAGGCTTAACGAGCTGTGAAACGTGGTAGCTCACAGAATTCTCCCATTCAAGTGCAGCTCCGTGTGGTTTCCGCCAGGCCTGGGGTTTGGTGGGTGTTTTTTTGGTTTTGTTTTTGGGGGTTTTTTTGGGGTGGGGAGCTTATTCAATGACTCCACTCCTCAGGTTTGCGTTCTGTGAAAAGCGGTGATGGAGCGCGGTGTCACGGGTCACTTGTGATTAAACATGCCATCCTTCTCGCAGACATTTAGCTCAGAACCCATTTGTGTGCGACTGCCATCTGAAGTGGCTGGCTGATTACCTGCAGGATAATCCGATCGAGACGAGCGGCGCTCGGTGCAGCAATCCCCGTCGCCTTGCCAACAAACGCATCAGCCAGATCAAGAGCAAGAAGTTCCGCTGCTCAGGTAATTCGTTTATCCAGCCTGTGCTGCACTTTCAATTCAGAAATAAGCAGGTCCAGAGAGCCTGCTAATCCAATCTGCGGGACAGTGTTTGCTGTAATGGATATTATGGAGCATCTCGTAAAATTAAATTTGGAAAATTCGGTTAGGTTGTCCAGAAAGCCAATTAGTTTATGGATTAAAATAAAATAAAATATTAAAAAAAATTAGAAAAGGCAGTCTATAGCTGTCTTCTGTGTGTCTCTTAAAAACAGAGGAAAAAGATAAAAGCTTGTGATATGTAATTGTAAAGAATGACTAAGTTATGAAATATTTAAGGAAAACAACAAAGATGTGTGTGAATCCATGTGGCAAATGTCATATTTTGAAGGTGTGGAAGGTGGCTGGGTTGTCATTTGTATTCAGCCAGAACTCTTAGTGACCTAATGAGAGCTGAGCTCAAGTAAGTTCTCAGATCTTAAAGACTGAAAACAGCGTGAGTGAGATTTTTATACAACTGGCAGTGGGCATTTCTGATCTGGGGTGGCATCGAGTCACAAACTTTCATAGACTTATTGTCTTTATATCCACAAGTAGCATGCCTTAATTCAAGCGAAACTGTTGGTAAGACTTTTGGTTTCATCAAGTTTTGAATCAAAATTTGCGTCATAATTTAGGCAAAGGTTTTGTGTTGTGAGCTAAATGGAAAAACGTTCGCACTTGAAAATAACCTCCAAAGTAATATAAACAGCTTTTTTCAACCCTAGCTCTTCTTTATGATTCAGCTGTCAGTAAAAGGACATTTGTTGCCTTGCACAGCACAACTAAGCTTCTTCATGTGTTTTTCCTATTGCTTATATTGGTTATATGTATTTTAGATGACTGCTCTTTTTTTTTATATTGTAATGACAAGCAGGTTTCAGTGAGCAAATCTATCAGTGTGTACCAAGAAGAAAAATGACTGTTATTGATGGAGTACCTTGCAGTGTTTTCTATGAAAATTACTATGATTTTTCTCTTTTTCCTCTGAAAAGAAACATGATTAATTGTGTTCCTGGTGGTAAAAGATTAATGACTCTAGATGGGGATGCAGCATGAAGCTGAGTGGCAGCAACCCAAAACAAGCTGTTGTGCTTTGTGCATCTCTGAGAGCAATATGCCGAGCTAAACCTTCCCTTTATGGGGAAAATAAAATAAAGATAACTTCATTTGCAGCCAGCTTTTCTTGGGCAGGCTTGTTAAGGTCTTTAATCCCTTGTGACTCGAGCCACAAAATTATTATCAGACCTGAAATTATGACATATTTTGTCTAGGTTTCTGGATTGTGTCCATCATAGTAACAAGATAATTAGTCGGTAATATTCATATTTAAAGAAACTGGAAATGAAAATGCATAAATATAATTTAGAAAGGAAAGTAGACTGCAGAAACAGATCTGTATAAACCTGTACCCAATTTGCCATTGTTATTTTCTTCTGCTTTTATTAATAGGCTGGAGAAATTAATGTTATGTATGTGCATGCATGCTTTGAACAATGGTACAGGGGATTGGATAAGGCAAACACCATCTGATATCACTTAGGAAAAGTCACAGCTAAGAAGAGCTACAGTGCAGAACACAGTACCTGGTGATGCTGAGAAGAATATTTTGTGTGAGTTCTTATCTTGGGGGTCCTTTCCTTGAGGCATTGGGCTGTTTTTCCCTTGGTCTGCAGCTCTACATCTATATCAAAACCACATGGAAAAGGCATAAACCTGACTTATGAAGGAGGAGAACAGGGATTGCACAGCTTCAGAACAAAGATTTCAGCTGGATGAGAACTAATGCTATTCAAAAGCTCAATAGAGAAGATATTTTTGCCTGTAGAGTTTCCAGATGGTGATGAGATACATTGAACTCGACTTGCTGTCTGCTCACATGAGACAGGGGAACGTCTAATGGTTTAGAAAATCTGAGTTTGTAAATCAATCCGGAGAACAGACATCCTTGGCACCTGTTCTGCTCAACTTGTCCCTTTGAATCATGGCTGCTTCAGGCTTGGCATTTAGCAGGAATTTTCCATGTTTTCATTTTGAGGAATATGTTTCATCCCGGGATTTAACACAGCAGTCTCTGGGCAGAAATGTCCATGAGGTATGAATCTTCATCACTCAGAGTATTGAGCAGTGCTTTGTGTTATCCAGGGATGAGCCTGCACAGTCCCACTGGGATGGCAATGCTTAGTAAATTGTCAGTGTCCTTGCTGGCTGTGGGATTCTCCCTCTCCAGGTTTTACATCTTTTGCTTGGTGAACGAGAAAAGAATTTTTGTTTTAAAGCCTTTTGTAAATATGTATCTGTTTCTCAAAGGATTCTTATTTCAGGATCCTGATATTTTCATGTAGTTTGTTTAATACATTTAGTACATTTCAGTGGTCAGAAAGTTGGTTTTGGAGGTGGGGGGAAACACAGGAAATATGAGGGGTTAGTTAAGGAAGCAATGGGAAGGGTTTTATCCTGATCTGGTCTTTGACCTTTGAGAAGAGATGAGGATGCACAGGAAATGTGAGCTCTGTGGGAGCAGAGTTACTCAGCCAAGGTCAGCATCACACCAGTGAGCAGTTAATTCTAGGTGAGCTTGATACTTTGACACCAGGGAAAGGACCAGTTTTGAAGTCAGAAAATTCTGAGGTCGTCCTGAAGCAATTTATGTGTTTTCCACCTTCCATTTTACAAGGGCATGTCGTGACAGGACAAGGGGGAGTGGGTTTAACCTGTAAAATGGTCAGTTTAAATTAGGTATTAGGAAGAAATTGTTTCCTGTGAGGGTGGGGAGGCCCTGGCACAGGTTGCCCAGAGCAACCTGGTATAGTGGAAGGTGTCCCTGCCCATGGCAGGAGGGTGGAATTTTTTAAGATCCCTTTCAGCCTCAGCCGTTCTATGATTCTATAATCAAAAAGGGGACTGTCAGAAAGGACCTGGCATGAGAAAAAAACGTGACTGTTCAGTAAATTAAGGGAAGAAAGGGAAGTGTTTTTTATACAAGGGTAGGAGAGAGGAGTGCTTAACAGGAACAGGGTTGAAAAGCTGAGATGTTTGATATTTCGTCAGTGGGCAATGGTCAAGGAGCACCAAGAAAGTCATGTCAAGAGGATACACTCAGAGATGCAGATGGGCTAAATGGAACTGTATTTGATAATTAAATGAACCCATGAGGATAAAAAAAAAATCAGATCTAGAAAACTTCATTCTGCACACTGCTTCCTTCAGGTTTCATTCCAGCTCCCCACCATCCTTTAAGATAATATTTAGCAAGAAGTACTTGCTTTGTTTTTTCAGTTGATCCCTTTTTTCAATTGAGGCACCTTCCCCAGATGCCATTTCCTCCCAGCACCAAATGACTCAAGCTTTTACTGATAACAGCGCAGCAGCATCTGCAAAGGTTATGAGTGGCCATAGGAAGGAGCTTCTGTGCAACAGGTAGATAATGTCCACAATTCTTTTCAAAAGGAGAATTGGAAGCATTATAGCATGAAATGAAAGAACAGCAGGGAGAGGGGCATGTTTTTGCCCAGGGCTGTTAGACAGGCAAAGCTGTTGAATATACCATCAAATATGTTTAAGCATCAGATTGCAATGGATACTATTTCCCATGATTTTCTGCTTGCTATTTTAGTGCATTTAATACAATGCACTAAAATAATAATAAAGCTCCCTGTTGCTCAGCTGTCTCCCCACAGCTATAGAATCTGAGGCTAAAAAATCTGAGACCTTCTCTTGACAGAGAAATTGGAGGACCAGGCTGTGGCTAATTCTCTCTCTCTTCTGTTTAGAAAAGGGAAATGCTGTCATTTGCAGTGGCAGTAGTGAAATTCTGATGATCATTTTCTTTTTTTTCTGCATCTGCCCACTATGACCACCCATGGATCCAGTGGTGCTTTCCAGCATTAGGTCAGTGGAGGCTCCCATTCTTAGTGGGGAGAAGAGGAAAAAAGATCAACACAAATATCCTGCCCAGTAGCATTTGATTAAGTTCACTACACAGCAGTTTTGTTTTCTAAAGCAGCACTGGGCTTTAGGAGGAAGGGAAATGAATCTATGAGCAGATTGTGTTGTCTCTGTGGTAGCTTATTGTCACTTCAAGAGTTGGCAGGATCCTTGATTGCTGTGTGACACTGTGTATGAAAGAGGTTTTGGAAAGAATTGCCTTTGTATTCATCTGTATATCTATTTTTCCCTGTGATATGTTTGCATTTTTTTTAGTGTATTGTGTATTTCAAAAGCAATGAAAGTTCCCCCTGCTGCACTGACACAAACTCTCTCTGATAATGATCAAAGCAACGTGTATCTACAAATACCACATCACAAAAGCTTTTTATCTTCTAATTCTTAGAAATAAGACTCTTACAAAGAAGATTGTTATTTGAAATACTATGAAGTAAAGCTCTCCTCCTGCCTCCTCCTGCATCGGGGCATACGTTGTATCTAAGTGACTTTAATTGTCACTTCAGTTCCAGATTGTGATGTACAATCAAAAGCACAGGGAAGAGAAGGAGGACAATGAACTGTCTGCCAGCTCTGTTCTCTCCTTTTTTGGACACTACTGTTGGTTAACCCAACCCAAAGCAAAGTCGGCCTCTGTGGTGCATATGGATCCAGAGCTTGCTAATTTAGGGCTAGTGTCATCTGTCTCGTGTTATCCCCTATTATTAGATGGTAATGTTGCTTTTTGGTCACTCCTAATTTTTTAAGGCATTTGATAAAACCTCTCCTTACTAATTGCATTTTTTTCTCCTAATTCTCTGTGCGTCTTTTCCAGTCTCTGTCCTCATCCTTACTCACCTTCCTTGAGTTACCTGTCTGCTTTGGAACAGAGCTGCTGTTGTTTGTAATCACCTGAAATTTCCTTCTCTCTTCTCTGCATTGTTGCACCCTGAGAAGCACAAAACTGCAGTGGATGGAGTCAGGGGAGCACAGGCTGCTCATCAGGACGTTTTGTCCAGTCCCTACAGCAGTTCATACATTTCATGTCCCTTGGTCTCCCAGGGTTATCCCCTTCTCTGCTCTTAGTGATATGTAAATACTATTTAAGCTCTTTGAGCTCTCAAACTGAAAGCTGCAGTGTGTTGTTACTCCTCAAACAGTGTTTAAAAGTCATGAAAGGTGGGTGAATTTAATCCAGATCTTACACCACCTATCTGATTGAGACACTCCCCAGTTGTTCCTGTGATTTGCCAATCACTCTGATGACAACTTTACAAATTCCTCCCATTTCTAGTAAGCAAATAGTCACTTACAGACCGTGCATTCATCTTCCTGCCCTTAGCATTTTCTGCTTGGTGGAAAGCACTGACATCCACCTGCTTGTGTCTGCCTTGTGCTACAGGGTCAAGAGGCCAAACTCCATTACTTTTCTCAGGGGGGCTTTTGTTTGAATGGATTGAGGGAAAGGGATACAAAACACTACCTATGATTTGGACAACTGGAAAATTGACTGCATTCAGATTTTCATCTGTGTTTTGGTTTGGGGTTTTTTTTTGGTTTTGTTTGTTTTGTTTTGTTTTATTTTGTTTGGGGTTTTTTTGTATGTGCTTTGCTTTCGTTCAGTTAAGTGCTGTGTGTTTTTCCTTTTTTTTCCCTCCTCTGAAAGACAAAAAGACTCAGCAAAGGTACCTTCAGAAACTCTGAATGTACCAAAACTGAGGCTACATTTGTGGTGCATAAGAGTAATTCTGTCTGAATGGGAGGTTGTTTAACAGCATCAAATCACCAGCAGATTAAATCCTGCACTGAACTCATTATTATGAACACAATTTTTTCACTGCATACTGAAAGTGAGTATATTTGAGCTTTGGTTTGCTTGAAATCTTTCTGAAGTTGAAGTCATCAGGGAACACAATGCAACTGCTATGACTAATGGTAATGGAACTAAATTCCCTTGTACTGTAGAAGTGTTCCTGTTGTTACAGTAATTTGGCTGTACTGGATACTGATTATAGCCCTCCCTTTTCTGCACATCTTTGATAGCAACTCAGATCTCCATTTTAAAATTCGTGTCAGTGACTCAAAGCCTTCACTAGCTCATGCTGAACATGATGGTGAAGGGTTCCTGGTGAAGGGTTCCTGCAGTGGGGGGAAGGTGGGCAGAATGAAAATCATTTCACTCCAGGGAGCATAAGCTTAACATAAAACAGGTGGGTCTGGTTTGGCAGAGAGTGTGGTTCTTAATAAGGAAGTAAAGTGGCGTGTTCCAGTCAGAAACTATTTTAGGCTGTGCCTCATTTTATTTTTGAGTTGAAGTAGCCTTCAAAAAGCCCTAAACATCTGAACTGCTTTGTTACCCACCACCATCCTTATTTACAATTACAATAAAGAGGCAGGATGAATGTTTAGTTACAGATGCATCCATATCACTTAGGCATCCAAATAACATAGCTGTCCTGGATTCCCCATGCAGGCAGAGTATAGAGCTGTACAGATTCCTCACTTGAGATCCAAATTGTCCTCTGGAGGTGTCTTCATTAGCTGTGGCAGAAAGCTGAGTGATTGATTACTCCTCTAACCTCAAAAACTAAGGTGGGACAAAGTTTGCTCTCTTCTCTCACGTTGCCATTCCATGTGTTGAGATTAAGCTGAGCAAAACTTATCAGAGATGCCAAGGTAGCACTTTTTTGTGTATAGTGGTCACTTGAATAGGATAAAGAAAATAATTGGAGAGGAGCTGACTTGAAGAGAGCTAGTCAGCTAAAACCAGTGCAAGGATGTTAGTGCCTGCAATTGGACAATAAATTTTTCATCTGATTGTTCTAAGACTGCAGCAGCCTCCTGAGGTGGTACAGCTTGATGGGGCACTTAAATTAAGGTCCTATATACAAATTCTTAGCAAACTGCAGATTCAGTGACTGATCAACAGAACTTGGACTACAAGAAGTGAAGTAACACCCAGAGCAAGCCATACAGTGCTGCTTGGATGTAGAGGGTACCTAAAGGGAGGGGTTTTCATGAAAGCTGGCAAATATCTGGAGATAAGATCATTCATTTATCAACCTCATTTTCTGCAAACATTTGTGCAGGGTGATCTTATGTACATCCAAAGGCTTATGGAATTTATTTTCTTTAATGAAATTTATTTTCTTTAATGGAATTTACAAAATATTGTGTTTTCTTGGTACTTTGCCTCTCCTGTGTTCTAGGGACATGAATTAGGGTTTTGACAGACTTTTCTTTGTGTGCTGGTACCTCTTGTTCATTGCAGTTGATGATTAGCTTAGGCAGTTATTGTAAGTGGTGTTTAATTAGTGCAGCAAAGGAACAGAGACTTGTTCAAAATATTCTCATGGGTTTTCTCAGGAAGAGACATTTGCAGAGCTCTGACTGCATTTGTTTCCAGTAGGACTGAAAGAGTTCATTGACACTGAAATTACTGGGTTTATTACAGATATTCCACTTAATACTGTAAATCAGTATATAATATAA
The DNA here is from genome assembly GCF_003945725.1 of Corapipo altera. Lineage (NCBI taxonomy): Eukaryota > Metazoa > Chordata > Aves > Passeriformes > Pipridae > Corapipo > Corapipo altera. The sequence continues at coordinate 1,622,846 of NW_020884887.1, forward strand.
AAGTCTTTGGAAGATATGAACTGTTACTTGTCATTGCTTAATAGAGTACTGTGGATGAATTTATTTGAAGAGCCCAGGCCAGAACTGCTGCTTTATTAAGCCTGTGTAGGACTAAGGATATAGAACTCTGCATCCTTCTTCACTGGAGCCATGCAAAATTATTGCCAGGAACGGTAGTTATAGATATAATTTCTAAATAAATGAGGTGTGGATTCCAGGCTTATGCATACTCTGAATTAATAAGGGGAGAAAATTAATGCCCTTTTGTGCCACATTGTATGAGTCACAAAAGAAAATTTATAAGCTAATGTTTGTATCAGTTTGGACTCTGGCTGGTTTGGCAGCTTGTAGAGATTGAAGATTTATTGTGTTAAGATTCCCTTAAAAAGCTGGTTTAGTTTCTCTCCTATATTGTAAAGATAGACAGTAAATCAAAGTGTGTCTCGCTGCTGTACCAAACCCACAGAAGGGGGTGACTAAGTTGACACTGTACTTATTTTCTGGAGTTCCCAGGTAACTGTGTGTTGACTTTTCTGCATTATAAGGTTGGGTCGTTGCAAAATGGTGAAGCAAAGACCCTTCTGTATTATCTGTCATCTCTGCTCAAGTACTTGTATTGTTCTTCATGTAGGCAATGAATAATCTGCTGGATGCTGACTTTGTTCTTTGGGCAGTGCAAAGCCCTTACTAAGGAAAGTGATATGTTTTTAAAAGCACAAGCACTGACCTTCACTGAAGTCCAGCAAAATGTTCTGAGCAGTTGCAGAGGACAGACACTGCCTCTCTCATTTGTGAATCCTGCAAGAACATTTGAGATGTGACTTTCAAAAGCACTGTCCACTGGCAGACACTGAAGTCAGTGAGAGTTTTATTTCAGAGAGAGCTGTCAAGCCAAAACTGAATGCTCTGCTTTATGTGTCAAAGTTGCAGCAGTGAGTTACAAGAAGCAAAGCTGTTTGAAATAATCCAGGATGCTGGAAAGACAGAATGCTTGGCTTCCATCAGCAAATGATGTACCAAACCCAACAGATATGCCAAGAAACAGAGTAACAAAATATATTTCTGTAGTAGCAGGTGTGTACTCCCTTCCTATAAAGTGCAGTTGAAATAAATTAAAAAAAAAAAAGAAAAGCAAAGCAGTGGTAATTACAGATGTCAGTGTAAATGGCCCCAGCATAAAAGGCTCCTGGGAGCTGAAATCAGGCTCAAAGGGCGCTCGGGGAGCATTTGATACCAGAGCTTGGCCATCAGCTCAGAATCTGCTGTTATTAATATGAGCTGAGGTATTTCTAAGGTTGCATTTAAATAAATGGAGCAAACCAAAATGGCATTTGTACTGAAAGGAGACACCAGGAGAGAGTAAGTAATAAAAAGCAGCGTAGATTGGGCATTGACTGTGTGGTGGAAGTTGCACATCCTTCCTGGAAGGAGCTGTTGGCAGTCCTTTGGCAGTATGTTTTCTGTGGGACCGGTTCTGTCTGAGTTCTCCTGGGCTCTGTTCGTGTACACTAACCCCCATTGTGCTCCAGGGTGTTCCTGCAGCTGTAGCCTAAAGGATGACCTCTTGTATCCAGCACCTTTTTGCATGGGTGGAGTGGAGAGCAGCTCCCCGTGAACCTTCAGCTTGTGCTTCTCCATGCTGCTTCCTCTCAACGCTCCTCTCTCTCTGGCGCTGCCTAACTCTGACTCTGGCTGTCCATGGGGTTTTCCTTTGTGCTTGATCTAACCATGTGGTAGAACAATACAAATGGAACATGGTTCTGTCAAGCACCATGGAAGGCTGCATACTCCCTGCAGCATGGCATGCTCGGATACTTCTGCTGGTTTCAGAAGCATCAAAAGGTGAGAGATTTCCCCTTTTCTCCCAGGAAAAAAATAAAAAAGGTGAGGTGTTGCTTGACCAGGCTCCTGGGCACGGAGGGGGGAGCCTGAGTGACGTTCTGGACAGACTTTCCACAGGGCTTGCATGCAGAATAACCATTTCTAAGTAATTAATCTGTTTAATTGCTCTTACAATGGAGAAGTTAGGCATTCTGGTGGTTAATATGATTGAAGGGTGATTCCAGCCATACCTGCAGAGGTGAAAAATCAATCTTCTTGCCTTATAAATAATGTAAGCTGCATCTGTGTGTTCGAGCTGTCCAGTCCTTCTGCTTAAGGTACTTTGAATGCCATTTCTGTAACAAGAGGCCTGCAACTTAACATGATTTTGGACCTGATCTGAGCAGTCTTAATGCACTGTGAAGAAATATAATGCAAAAAAAACCTTCAGAAGAGTCTGCAAAGCATTGTCTTTTATCTCTTGAAATGACATGGGTAACATGGTCTGTATGATAATACTGTTATCCAACAGTTCCATAGCTGAGTCAGCAGACCCAAATGGGCCATTTTAGCTTTGACAGATCTTTAAATACTTCTGCCTTACTTCTCCCCTACATAGAGATAATGACACCTATTCACAAAGAACTTTGAGAGCCTCATACAGAAGTTTTCTCATATGGAAATAGTGTCCAGTCTTGCAGATTTGTCACATATCTGTTGTGGAGCCATTAGGAGAAGGACATCTGATATTCTTAGATTTTATCTGTAATTACTGATAAGAATTAATACCAGCAATGTGAAATCATCACAGACAATGTACCTCCTTTTTTCCTGTGGTTACATGAAGAAGTAAGTATTGAGATCCCTGGGGTTTTGTCCGAGTTTTAGACCAAGTCATCCCTGTGGTCCTGTTTTTGGTGCCAAATTTGAGGCAGCTGGATCATTTTCTAAAACGAATGCATCAGGTCAGTTCTGAAACCCCTGTCGAGACAGCCTGATGTCTTGCAGAGCAGATCATCCAGCACTCCTTTTAAGTCCTCTGGGCAAAGCTAAACTTTAAGAACTGAATTCAAGTTCACTAAACAATGTTTAAAAAGAAGAATAGGACGAAAAGGTATTTCTTTCTGTTGCTTAATTTCTCCATGTGTCTATCAGAAAGGCACCTAAACTTTTTGAGCACTTGGAAATGTGGTGTTTCTTTATCTCTGTGCTGCACATGTGTTTGTTTTATGATACTGAGAAATTGCGATGCCCTGGTACCTGATAGTGGTGTCACATTGGTTGTGAAAAGCAAATGTTATCAGTAACTAGCAATTCAAATAACCACAGCTGCCCTCAGTTAAGCACAGGCCTTGCTGTTGCCTTGGCTACTTGTTTTACAGCAAAGTTAATTCTTACTAATTTTGGAAATGACTAGAAACTTCCAGGTAATGTTCTGTCCTGCATCTCTTCTCCCTGCCTTTCCAGGGGTGATCTTATGGTGTGCAGGAAATGCTACATGCATGTGATGGTTTAACTGTGCTTCCTGAGTCCTGCTGTGCTCTCTTGGAGCCTTGCAGTCCTGCCCTGATAAAGCCCTGCATGGAGAAATGGGTATATGTGCTTAAACAGTTCTGCAAGCAGATGGCTGAATTTCACATTGCTATCCCAGATGGGAATATCTTAATAGAGCAGCCACCTGTCCAAGTGATCTCAAGGCTCAGGTCAAACAGTAAATTTTATCTAGTCTTTGGCAGGTGATTCCTGCTGTCTCACAGGCCAACAGATGACTGAGTACTTGCTGAGCTGTTGGTTAATTTTGACTCAGAGCTTACCTGGGTAACTCTTATTTAAACTCACTTGGAAAGGGGGGAAAAAAAAAAGGAGAGAAAAAAGAGAGAGAGAGAAAGAAGAAAAAGTATGAAGGTGATGTTTGCTCCCTGCCTCTCCTGCTGAGCTGAGAGGCCTTTCCTCTGTTGTAAGTGTGGTGGCTGTGGACTGATGCCCAGGCAGCATCACCTTCTTGTGGCTGATGCAGTGTGGAAGGGTTTGTGCCATCAGGAGAGCAGGAGCCAAGTCAAAATGTAGTAAAATTCTTTATTTACTTTGCCAGAAAGCTTTAGAGAAAACCAAAAACTGGTTTTCAACCTCTTAATGTTATGTACTCCTTTTTCATAAAGCGTTCCAGTTACTTTGCCACCCTCTTTTCCTATAGGAAAATGAATCTTGTATCCATCAGCGGACTAAAAATTACACTTAATAAATTTTTACCCTAAGTAACTTCATGTTGTTTGTGATTTTTTTAAACAAAAGCTTTTACTACGAAAATGAGAAGTGCTTCTTCAAGGGTTAATTTGGGGATTTCCAAGATACTTTCTGATTACTGAAAAATGTTGGCGGGTTTTTGAATGTGTATTGTAATTGTAGCAATTCTAATAAACTCTGGTCCTGATAGCTGTTCATCTTTGGCATTATTTCCAAGGGATCATAAACAACCAGACATACTGACTACCAAGCTTGGAATTGTTAGGACTGAAAATCAGATGTTGGGTTGTTTTTTTTTTAAAGGATAAGAGTTTAAATGATGGTGCTGTGGGGAAAGGCTTAGACTGTATTTTTATGATGCTTTAAAATGTCCAGTGGTCCTGTTATTGTAAGTGCTGTACTGTCAGTGAAGTCACACTTCAGATGTATAATTTACAATAAGCACAAAAACCAGCAAAGTATTTAACACCACTGAAGTGGTAAAGTGCAGAGCTGTATGTCAAGTTTCTCACAATCCAGTTTGGAATTACAAAACTAAACGAAAGCGTGTCTGTGGGATCAAAATGTTAGACTGCCTGTAGAATTGCTTGTTTTCGCTGCATTGCTCTGTGGAGGTAATGTGCAACATAAATTAAAATAATAGTGGGTTTAGGCAGTTTCTTTTTTTCTTTCAGAAAATAGTAGGTGGTCATAAAATGAGCAGTGGAGTATTTATCAGTCTGGGAAGGGGAAGCAGGTGATGAATGTCATCAAATCTCTAAAACCAAATTTCTGCTCAGGTTTAAGGTTTTATTGATGTTTTTGGGTTCTTAAATAATCTGCTCAGCCTCTCCCTGAGAAAACCTTGCAGTTGACTGTTTAAACTTTGGAAAAGAAATGCTTCTTGGTAGTTACAATCACTGATTATTTCATGAGGTTGCTGAGGCAATTCTGGTGCTTCCATTATGAAATACGAAGTGAGTGGGCAGGAATTGCATGGCAGGGGCTTGGCAACACTTTGCTTACATACACATTTATTAATATTCCTGGTTCCTTGAAGCACTGAGATCGAGTTTCCAACCTGCTGTTACTAAATGAGAAATACCAAACCTGAAGAGGACAGATTAGTTCACTGAGCGTAATTGGAAAAGCATTTCATTAGAATGGGTCAAAAACCTAGTCAAAGAGGTCTGGCAATCATGGAGTAATGGTACATCAGGGAGTGCTTCTCACTAAGTATGGTCTACCCGTTCCTTAATTAAAATGAAAATGATTTAAACTCCTATTACTTTCCTTCGCTGTTTGTTTAACATAGTTAATAAAGGTATCTAATTGTTGGAAAACTGACAAGGTTCTCTAATAAAAGGTTGCTCTCAAAAATAGCTCTGATAGCTGAGGTCTGAACATTTGGGGCTTTTTAATGACATCTTTAAAAGTCTTTTGTCATTTGAATTCTTTCATGAGATGCCTTTTCCGTGTTGCTGGACTAACTTCAAATGGGAAACAGTGTCTTTGCTGGAAAATACCTTAACAGGTAGGTTTGTTAGACAAGGAATTAATCTGTCAGGGGAAGAATGAAAAAGCAGAGGCTAGTCTTGAGATTTTAAAAACTGCTGAGCAAAATTCCTTGGCAAGCGTTAAAATTGTGTGCAGGAGCTGGGAGCTGACAGGAGGCTGTGTTGAGGACAGATTCCATAAAACCTCTGATCGCCACAGTTATCAGCAACAGTTTGCTGGAATATGTTTTCCTTTCATTGCAGGGTCAGAGGATTACAGAAGTAAATTCACTGGGAAGTGCTTCATGGACCTTGTGTGTCCCGAGAAGTGTCGCTGCGAGGGGACAATCGTGGACTGCTCCAACCAGAAACTCACCCGTCTGCCCAGCCACCTCCCCGAGTACACCACTGACCTGTGAGTGGGGCTCTCCAGGGGATGCTTGGCTTTTCTATTGGCTTTCCTACTTCTAAAGGCTGTGAAAGGGACTTAAACAACTGAAGGCACCTCCTGCATCATCCTTGTATGAAAATGGGGAAGCACAACTCTCATTCCCTTAGTGTTCATGCCAGCAGTGGGGATGAGGAGGGAGCCATGGCCCCCTGCACCAGCCAAGTCCTCTGTGTGTCCTCCTGAAGTGCCATGGTTCCTTTCCACTCTACCTTAGAGTTCTCTCTATTTTCCCTTTGTCTCTGGTCATTTCTATTTAAGAAATGGTTTAACCCTTTTAAGTAAACCTGTGGTCAGGAGCTTGTTCCATCTCAGCAATGCCTGCTACTTGGGTGAAATGGCCCTCACTGAAATTAATTTATTCTTAAGCTGCAAGTAATTTTGTGAAATTTATTTGCTTTTTGAGATTCTTCAGAATTCTAAGCGTAATATACTACTAAAGAGAGTCTGAGAAAACATGTTTGTTACTTAGTAACTGAAGAATCTGGTTATTTTCTTGCATTAGTAACCCCTTCAAAGAGAATTTTCTTTTTGTGTTAGCATTGTATGTATTCTACTTATTCTATTTAAACCTCCATAAAAATTTTTGGTCTGAAGTTAAGATAGAAAATTATGAGAGACCTCCAGAAACACAGCAAAGACTCTCCATAGCAAAATGGAGCTACGTGTTATCAGAGAAAGAATTTTGCATCCCAAGCCTGCCAGGACAGGGGCCTTCACATTAATTTTGAAGACCAGTAGACTTCGACAGGAGAGGACCTAAAATCAGATCCCTTCTGTTTGCATGACCCACATCTCCAATTGCATGTCTGGTGTAGCAGAATGCTGAGGGAGATTCAGTCACGCAAACAAGGTTGTTGTGTAATGGATAAGGTCAATAATTCCTTGTCCCGTGGGTCGGAAGATGAAGCCATTCTGACACTGTCCTTTGGCATTACGCTCCTAAAGGCATCCCAGGCTTTTACTCAAGATGCTCTTCTATGTTCCCTTCCCTTCAAAGCTAAACTCTTTTAACTGCAGGAGCCTGAGAGACGTGGCAGACAGTGCCTTGCTTAACAAAGGTCATGGTTCTCCGTGTGGCAGCCCCGTGTGGCACAGAGATATCTCTGCAGACATCTGTGAAGCACTAAATCCCTCTCTGTTTGTTCCTGTCAGGCGCCTGAATGACAATGACATTGCTGTTTTGGAAGCCATTGGACTCTTCAAGAAACTACCCAACCTCAGGAAAATGTAAGTCTGAGTTGCTTGCTTGTTTGAATATACACTGCCTTGGATTACAAGGAAAGAGGAAGGGATGCTTTTTTACATGTCAGTACTGCAGTAGTAGAAATCCCTTTTTTGATGTGAGTTTAAAGAAACTGGATGAGTTGCCTCCTAGATGGACAGACACAGTTAAACCACACTGACAGACGAAGATCCCTAGGCTGACATTTCATTGTTTTGTTGGGCTACATTTCTCCAAGTCTTCGAATCATAGGGACTGACAGGAATTCTGTCCCAGAGTTTATTCGGATATGCTTATTGTTAGAGAGGGCTACAAAGCTTAGCATTTTGGTTTTGTCTTTCGAATGTATTGCGTGACTCCAGCTGGTGTATTTTTTTCAAATAGTCAAAGGAAAATGATATTACAACATATAGATGATGGCAGCTTCATTCAATCATCATTGTTTCAGAGAGGAGAATCAATTAGCAAACTTAGAAATCAGTAATTCAAATATATTTGTGTCATTCTGTTGACAGCCTTCATCCTGGCACTGTGCAATATATATATTTAATAAGAGATGTGTTTTGGGAAGAGGATAATATGTTAGATACCTCCTCATAGTCTTCAAAATGGATTTTTTTCTGACGTTATTTAAAGTTTTAACCCTATGCTAATGTCTCATTTAACTGTTTACTTTAGTAAGATTTTATAGCCTGAATCAAAGTAATTCAGGGTAACCAACCAAGCCAGGCTGGCTGTTCTGCATTCATTTCACATGGTTTCTGCCATCTGGAGCTTCCCAGCCATTTGAATCCATGTGAGATCTCAGGGGCCTTGGAGGCAACTGTAGTGAGGTTCTTTTGTCTGTCTTATTTCTTCAAGAGTTTCAGGTGCAGCACTGCAGGTTTGGGAGGGGGGTTATATTTGTGCAAGTACAGACCAACCAGACTTGGGGAATGAATCATAAACATTAACCTTGTATTTTGTGAATGATCCATAATTTGTAGCTGCAGTGCTCTTAGGAAAAGTTGTTGACATTGTTGAAGTGCTCTGTTCCCTCTGTAGGGAGACAATAAACAGCAATGAAAAATGCATGTTATATAAGCGTATGTTCAAACTGGAGATGTCCTCATCAAACCTTCAGGATTCATGTTTGGAAAATTGGAGAGGTGTGATAGCTGGAATAATTTCTTTGGGTTTATTTAAAACTTACTGCAGGCCAGTTATGGTGTTGTCCTTTCTGTTCCCACCCATCACTCAGGGATGCCTTGATGAGTCTGTATTGTGAGGCAGAAATGCAGCATGAAACTGTTGTGGGAGTTCTTTTAACAGTTTGTTTCCTGTGAAAGAATTTTTTATCTGCCCTTGGTAGGTGGTGAGAGCTGAGGTGTGCAGGTCAAACATGTGGCAAAAACAAGTCCCACCCTACACCTCAGAAACAGTGTCTCTAGCTCTGTGTGTGGCAGGAATGTGGTTTGTGTGGTCTTAATTGGGTCTTATTGCTGCTATTAAATTAAGGAGGAAGAATATTAATCCAACCCCCATTTTTTAGTATATATAAGGGACAAGACACTTTACCATTATTTGATTGACAGTATTGACTCTGTCTCATCCTATTCCTTGTGTGTTCAAGTGTTAAAGGCAAACAGCAGGAGGAGGAATCTCTGGAAACGGTACTGCTTCCTAGGCTTAGGAAAACAGCTCAGAGCTTTGCAGTGGTAGAGCATTTGCCTAAATCGCATTTTTCTTTCTTTTTTCTTTATTTTTTCTCTGTAATACTCTGTTGACTGAAATTAATCTGAATATCTGGAGTATGGATATCAGAATGGGTATTTGAATCCTTGCCCTCCAGTTGTCCTTCAGTTTAGGACTAGTGATAGATCTGTGTCGAGGAGCTTTGCAAAGAAACATCATTTGAGAGTGCCGTGGTTCCACTGGGGCTGATACAGCTCCAGCATCATTCCAGAGAGAGGGGAATTATCTCTGCCTTCCTCTTGATGGTTGTTTCATCTTTGTGCCTCCCCATATTACATTATGCTTGTGTAGCTTTGGTTTATAACTTGAACACCTTGAGATGGTTTGTAAATTGGACCCTAAGAAGGATTCAGACTTTGCTTGTGTTCTCACCTTTGTCCTTTTGTCCCTCAAGCTCCATCAGGTGTCCATGTCTGTATGTCTGTTGTGGCATACAACAGTGTCTTGGGTTTTCCAGTAAGATTTCAAAGGCAAGTAGTCATAGATTTGGCATTGAGATAAGATTATCTTAGTTCTGAGATATAGAATATTTTTATTAGCTTTATTTCCTGGTAAAGGTGAGCTTCCTTCTTTTGTTTAAAAAAAAAAAAAACCAAAACCTAAAACGTATCCACCTCTAAACATGAGGAGGACATCTGAGAGTTCGTTGTTTTAAATCTTGTCTATGTCATAAAGCAAACATGAAAAAAAGAAAAAGGAAGTGTCAGAATACCTCTGCAATAAGTGGTACTGCCAACCCCACCTCTGATATGTAGCTGTAGTGGTGCAATTTGTCTGTAAATAGTCCTTCTAAGCTGAATCTTATTGTATGATGTGACAGCCCAGGATTTAATACTTTTTAATGCAAACCAAAATTGAATTCCTGATATAGAAATATAAAGGTCAGAGATTCATAATGCAAAGTGTTACCACATTTTATTTAGGAATCAAATAGCTAAAATTACCCTGCTGGTTTTCAAAAGGTTAACACGTCTGTGTATGGCTTTGAAAAAAAAATCAACAATAATTAGCTGCAAAATCTCATATGCATAATGCTATTTTCCTAACCTAAATTTGAATTCGTCTTTATGTGTGATGCTTTTTACAGTAGAATAAAAAGGTTGATGTAGTTTCTTCTAGACAGATTTAGCCCAGTCCAGAAGTAATTTACTGGGTTCTCCAGTGAACTCCGTGTTGCTTTCATTGCATTCTTACCACATTGCCTCCCTCACCTTGCAAGTGTAAAGGGAAGCCTTGTCTCTGAAAGCTGAAGTCCCATTACAGTCACTTCCAGGCTCCAAGGACTGTGCCACTAGTATTTTGCAAGGTGGTTAGAGAAGAGCACTTTGAGTCTGCTGAAAGTGCAGGAGAAATACAAGGATGTGTTTCTGAGCATTTGAAGAGTGGGCGCAGCTCCATGACTTGGATTTTTGGGGGTATCCTATCCCCATGAGGTAGAAAGGCTCCAGGACCAGCCCTGGGAGCTGGAAGCTTCTGCCTTTCACAGGTGATTGTGTTTGCAGTGGGAGATGTTCTCACTCAGCACAGCAAGGTCTCTTATCAGGGAGGGTGAGGGGAGACATCACCATCCACAAGTTTGGACTTTCGCTTGCAGCAAGTACCAAAGTCAGGATGAAGCAAATGCTGGGGACCCCACAACTCCTTAGGACTACCTCAAGTTGTTACTCAGAGAAAAAACCCTCCAGTGCTTGGGGACTCCCATGGCATGGGAGCCTGGAAGGGTATTCTGGCCACAGCAGACAGATTCAAGCTCCAAACCCCCCTGGGTACCCAACTCAGAGGGAGCAGAGATACCCTTGCTGGCTGAAATGGGATGCTGACCCACAGAGAGAGGCTGCAGTCCCCAGATGGCATCTCATTTCCAGAGCCTGCCTGTGCCCATGGGAAATCAGTGCGACTGACCATTCCCTCTGACCATTCCCTCAGCAGCTGTTTCAGGCCAAAAAAATCAACAGTGAGCTCAAATTCAAAATAGAAAGGTGAACTGCCACACTTCATGCAGTGCTGGGGAAAAAGGGGGCTGACCTCTTTTCTTGAGAACAAAAGCAATAAAAAACATTTACCTCAAAAACCGAAAGGGTCATCTAACAGTTCATTCTGTTAAGTCTTGCTTAGTTACAAAGTGAACATATAATATGGTCTTATAATAAGAAGTGTCAGGGTGTCTTGGCAATAGCTGGTACTGCCAACCCACCTCTAGTATGTAATTGCCTTTGGAAGTTTAATGTGTAAGTATTTCTGCTGGATTGAATTGTATGGAGTGTCAGACAGTGTCAGACCAGGATTTGAAGCATTTTACATGTCAGATAAAATTGAATCACGATAAAGTTTGCAGACATGAAGTCATTTTCGAAACCAGAATCTCAAGTTTCTCGGGGAGGCAGAAGTAGTTTGTGTCCTTGGAAAAAGATGTTACCTGCTGTTCTTTCCCCTAAGCATGAATTTTGCTGTGGCAAATGAGGTTGCAGTCAGCTGTCACTTGTTATACAGAAACAGGCTTTATTTTCTGGAAATCATATTGCAGAGTGTGTTGTGGTTCGTGGCATTTGGGCTCAGCGTGCACCTCCCTTTTTCGTCAGTGAGGCCATCAATCTGCTCTGCTGAATGGTAGGAGTGTCAGTGGGTGCAATTCACTGTCTCTCTGTAGTGTTTAAGACTTTCAGTGCCATCCTGCTTCTGAAAACAGCTCACACTATAAAAACCAGCCAGACTGTTGGTAAAGTCTGTAAAACCTTCTCAGCATCGTCCTGAAGAAAGCAACAGCACTGGGCTTTTCCTCCCAGCAAATACTTGAAGATTCCAAACACATCACCAGCAGACAGAAATATCCTAGGGAAATCCCACTTGGAACAGGCTGTTTATATGATAAAAATAGAGGGTTTGAGGTGAGACCAAGCAGAGCCTTTGCAGTCCTCTGGATGGGAAGGTGTGTCAGTAACTCAGCAGTGAAGGCACCCTGGAATGTTAACATTAACCCAGCAGGTACAGCAGGATTGCTTCTGTTAAGTCTGAATAGAATCCAGCTTGTTCTGTGTTGAAGTTATGAGATCAACAGAAATAATATTATTATAAACTTTAACCATAAAGTAAATGAAATCTGACTGAAAAGTGAGCTGTGTGAACAATGTCACCTTGATAGCTTCTTGATCTGTTCATTTCCTTTTCACAGCCCCCCATAAAGTAGACCCAGGCTTTCTGAAAATTTATTTTGACCTCTTGCCCAAAATAAAAGTCTGGAAATAGGATTAAATGTTATCACCAGGGTAAATCAGGGAGCCCTTACAAAAAGCCTTCTCGAGTGACCAGGTTGACTATAGGCTCCCATTTGGGTCCTGCCAGAGGGCAGGAATCTCAAAGCTCAGTTTCTTTTCCATTGTCTTCCAGTATTTCAAGAAGAATTCCTTATAGAGGCTTAGTGTTGCAGGAGGATAGGGCTTTTCTAGAAGTGGGAGTTTGCCATTAAGTCTGTCAGTAGTTTTTTTCTGATAAAACAATTCCTTGTCAAATGTGATGATCACATCTGAAAGATTCTTTTAGGGCTGGGAAGGACAGAATTAGAGGTCTCTGAGTTGCAGAGCAGGTAAAGTTTTCAGTGCTTTCATTTGCAAGCTTTGTACCAACTGATTATTTTGCTGGCAATTCTAGACTTAAAAATGTGTGATTTCTCATGTTTATTATTGTAACTGTTCAGACTTTAGGAGGAAACTTTTTTTTTTTGGTGAATGAGTGTTGTCATCTACTTTTTTTTTTTTTTTGGTTGCATTCTGATATGGGGAAACTTTAATTCAGGAAGACAAATAACAAAATCCAGGCTGGCAGAACATCTGCTTTGACAACACTCCAAGCAGGATTGCAGGGAACTGTCATCTTTGCCTATTCATTACTGCAGAGCTTGTCTTTCCTCTGCATTGCAACCTTGATTTCACCGTAGCATTTAATCTTGGATTTTCAAATCTCTTGCATGGGAGAGGTATATATAACTGTCTTCTCCTGAGGCTGCTGGCATATTTTTGGGCAATTTTGTGTTGCTGAAAGGGTCAGGCATTATTAATTCAAAGGAGTGAAGTTGCCTGTCTGCAGAAGTTCTTTGGCAACAATTAAAATTCAGATGGTTTGCATTGTATAAAGGTGACAGTTCACTTGCAGATGGTGACCAGCTTTTGTCTCCAAGATTTGCTCTTTTTTGCCTTCAGTATCTAATAGACCATTAAAATCACATCCATGTTTTAATAAATGCAACTAAATATCTTTTAGATGGTAAAAAGTAACTGATAAAACTTTATAACTACAAGTGTAGGTCAGTGTGCAATCTGTGACTTGAAAGTCAAAGTTTGTCTAATAAAGTAACTCACCCTCTCTTCCCACCTCAAACATTTACTTATTTATTCATTCATTTTTGTGCAAATATGCATTGTGGCATGATCTTTACCAGGAAAGGGATCTTTGGGAGCATTTATTTATGCCAGCATTCAAAAGAGATGCTGAGCTATAAACATTTCCACCAGAGAAATAACTGAGCCCTAAAATTAAATGCATATGTCAGAATATCCTTCCTTGACTTGCTCTGACACTGAACATAAACTCTTCATGTGAGCGTTAGCACAAAGCACTAAACTTCTGGAAAGCAAAATCTGCATGTAAGTATTTCTGTATGGTTTTATGTTATTTTTGGCTGATTGCTGGCGTGCTCCTATTCTTTCTGATCACAGAATGCACAAGAGGTGATGGGCCACATGCTGTAGGGCCCACTCTCTGACAGTCATTCAGAAGACATAAACCAGTGTACTCCAGTTTCCCACATGAAACATATCTCCAAGACTCAGTTTCTTTTTTTTTTTTAATTAAGTGATGACTTCTGCAAAGAACAAGGCCCATATTATTTCTATCTGAGGCCAAGCTATCTCTTGCCATATCTTCTGTCAACTTTTATCCCAGTAAGATTGCCAATTCTTCTGAGCAGAGTAGCCCAGGTGTTAATCTGATACCTTGTCATTTGTTTTATATCACCTGGAATTGGATTTTGAAACTATTACTCATGCTGTGTGTGTACTGGGATCATTTCTGGAATAATGTGCTATTCAGTATGAATAATGGTTTTGGAATTTGGCATCTTCTTGGGAGCAAGAACGTATCTTGCACTTTCCCTTTTTTTGTTGTGGATAAAGAATAGTGTTTCCTGTCATAAGCCTAAACACATAGGATTATTCATCATGATCTATACAGGATATCATGGGAGATACTTGAAGGACTGAGGCCCAAAGTTTTAGTGTGTTTAAGGCCTTCTATATAAATGTTTTAAATAATTAAATGCCATTTATTTTTATGCATCTCTAATGGCATTTTTATCATTCAGAAATTGTCTGTTCACCAGGGTTTTCACAAATATGAAATATTCAAAAGATTAATTTTGCATTTCAGCAGAACTTCATTTGCCTTTGTACATCAAAGTTTTCCAATGTTGATCTAAAAGCAAACATCTTGAGGTGGTATAGGCAGAGTAAATACTTAGAAAATAATGCTGTATATTGCAGTGGCTGTGAATTGACAATTAAGTGATACTCATTTCATTTTGATTGGCAGTGTTTGATTTAAGTGCCTGGGACTTCATGAGTGCACATACTAGAATTTGTATCAGATGCACTAAATAAAAGTGGTCCATATTTCCACAAGTGACACCATTTCAATGGTAGTAACATTAACTGATCCTTGCCGGATGAGAACACAGTCCCAGGCTTTGTCCATACCTTCATGGACATGAATCAGATGTTAGAAACTCTCACTCATTATATCTCTGAGACACAAAGACCCACACAAGGTGCTAAAGAGCTGGTAATTCCATTAATTTAAATTATCTTCGTGTATCTGATATAACTGTGCTTTTGATGCGGTTTCTGGATACTCTCCTTGCTGAATGAATATCTCTTTAGATAACCACTAAAAGGCACAAATTCCTTCTATCCTCCTCCTTCCAGTGTGGTGATGTATGTTTGGAATGAAACACCACTAATTTTCTCCTTGTGACTGGTTGTGTCCTTGCAGAAACCTCAGCAACAATAAGATCAAGGAGATCCGAGAAGGTGCATTTGATGGAGCTTCGGGAGTGCAGGAACTGATTCTGACAGAGAACCAGCTGGAATCAGTGCATGGGAGGATGTTCAGAGGCCTCACAGGGCTCAAGACCTTGTAAGTGCAAAGATGTGTCTTTGTTCCTTTCTAAGTGCAGTGGGACTGCTCGAGGTCAGGGATTCCTGCTGAAATACCTGTTTCTAGACAACAAGCGCTGCTGCTGGATCTTGCAGCAGTTATGAAGTCTTCAGTTTATTTCTAGTTCTGGGCAGGTTTGAGATTTATCTGCTATTTCTGTGAAATAAACAGATTTTCAAGAATTTCAGGAGCAAAATGACGGTGAACCTGGTGTGTGCCAAATCTGTGCGCTTGTAATCATTTAATACTTCTACTCTTTTGTTATTTCCTGTGGAAATAAGGCACGTGGGACTGTGTACTTTCTCTTATCCATCCTCCCACTCCTCCACCACCCAAATTGGAATTGTTGATCTGCTTTTGAAAAGCCTCATAGTGGGCTAGGAGCTGACAAAGGTAGTGGGCACTCACTCTAAAGTGAAAAGTACCTCTCTTGCATAGTCTGCCCTGCTCTAGGAAGCAAGCACTTGACTAGGTGAGGTCAGTAAATAGACTCTGGGAATCAAAATGCAATTAAAATATGCAATGTATTCATTAGCCACAAATGCTTCTTATGTTTCAAGGTATGGCACAATTACTTCAGCCCTTACTCAAGCATAAAAAGAAATTCAAGTTTCATTTCAAGGACTTTGGTCTGTAATGACAAATATGGAACTTTTGCTGTTCCTTTAACATTTTTTTGTGGTTACAGCCATCTGTTCTTTAATTTAATGTATGCACTTTACTAAGGGATTTGAAAATACTGCCCATAGATATTAAATTAATTTTTTTGCCATAAAGCAGCCTGTGGCAGTGCTCCTAAACAAAATTCAGCATTTTTTAATAAAAAGATACTTAACATTCAAGCTATCCTGCTGACCTGACCTACATTTCCCCCAGCTGATAAAGCAGTCTAAATATACACAGCATGATATGAGGATCTGTGAGTATAAGCTTTCTTTCAGGAAGGGCACACGGTGCGTGGTGAACCATGATATGAAACCAAAGGGTTTGGCTTGAGGGGCATATATTGCTATCCATTAATTGACTTTCTTTCAGCATTAGAATAGTAATCTACTGCAGAGGGGCCGCATTCATGAGGGTCATGGTCCAGTTTTTGTAAAAGACTGTATGTTCCTGAAATGTAATAAATCACTGTGCAAGATATTTTGGTGTCCAAATTTGGCCTTCCCATGTTGCAGTTCTGCATTACCTACAATTGGGGAAATGTTTCCTACTGAGGGCCTTACTTCCCTCATTTACTGCCCTGTTCGTTGTAGAGCTTGTGGTCTTGACCTGGCTTTCAGACAGCTTAGTACTCCACCTGTCAGGTGTGTGTCTCTGTGCCCTGGGAGTCTTTCCTGACACAGTTTCACCCCAGCTGCAATCTCCAAATTACTGAGACCATGGTGCCTCTGACGGTGACTGTACACAGAGAGCAATAATGCAACAGTAACATCGTGTTCAGCCCTCAAACATGATGGCCCTGAATTTCTTCCCAGCCATGTTTAATCTCTGTTTGGTATTTTTAGGTATCACTGATGTAGCATTTAAATGCCCAACTGGCAGACACCAATCTGAGATTTAAATACAAACTCCTCAGGGAGCCTGAATTTTTGTTGTCCACTGCATGAATTTGATACCAAGATGTTTAAGCTTCCTCAATTTGGAGGATCAATTCACTGGAACAGCAGCATGAGCTGCATGTATTTTGTGGATTTCTGCTTTAATTACTGAATAATTTCTCACCTAAGTAGGAGAATCACAACAGTGCAGTGGTGTTTACAGACCCAGCTATTGATTGGCACGCAGTGTAACAAATACACATGAGCCTTTTTTGCAATGGAGTGAAACAAGATACTCCAGTCTTTCAGATTAATTGGGCTCTATCGTGGAGTTCATTGTTACCATAACAACTCCGAGAGATGTATCTTCCAAAACACAGCACTGATTCATCTGGTACAAGCAGTGAGCAAAAATCATTTTATAGGATGATTACTGTTTTTCATCTTCTCAATTAATGATGATAATGACATTTCAGAGCTTGTGCTAGGTCTGAGAATCTTTCCTAAGCTATTCCTTGATTTCTGCTGAGGATGCTGTTCCCTTCCATACTCTTGCAGTGTGGATTACAAAAAAACACCCATGATAGTAGCAGAAGTAATGCAACTAATAGTGTTATTGTCACACACTTCTGGGAGTCTTTCTCAATTGAATTCTGAAATACATCCTGACTTATGATTATCCTGACTCTGATATTTACTAAATTGAGCCTTTAATTTTTATTTCAAGTTTGTCACTAGTCATAACTGTAATTACATACTGCATTCAGATATGGATCTCCCCATCAGCTTCTAATGTTGTGTGGAAGAGATGTGTTTTAAATTCATGAGACCATGTTTACATGAATCTAGCCCTCCTCTGGCTGTGTTCTCCTTCACCAATCAATAAAAACAGAGTGCTTTCCAAAGCCTCTGTTGATGCCCTTGGCAAAGGACCTCCTATCCTGAAATTATATCCCCTCCCAGTAGTTCCTAATTCCCTGTTTTAATCCTTGCAGGATGCTGAGGAGCAACTCTATCAGCTGTATAAACAACGACACCTTTGCTGGCCTGAGCTCAGTGAGGCTCCTTTCTCTGTATGACAATCACATCAGCACTATCACCCCTGGAGCCTTCAGCACATTGGTCTCCTTGTCTACAATGTAAGTCATCTTTTTATGGCATGAACATGCCATGCTGCTGTTACTCTGTGCTTTCCTTTTGAAAAGACAATCTTGCAGCTTGTATCGAAAACCTTATTTAGGGAAAGAAAACTCCGTCCCGGGTTTGGGGAATACAAGATGTGATTCAGAAAAACATTTGAATTGCTTCAGCTGGAGTGGCTGAAAACACTTGGAGGTTGGCAGCCTCAGGCAGGATGACTGTGGGTTTTGCTGTGTCATAGCCCAGTGCAATGTGCAGTAGAAGTTCACATAAAACAACCTCTGCAGATTCAGAAAGATGTAGCTTATCATACACTTCAGCTCCCTGAAGCTGCTTTAGTTTCAGTAGAGTCTGATTTTGTGAGAACACCTTTCTTGGATTTCAGTTAAATTAGTTAAATATCAGAAGAAGTCTACTAGCTAATGCCTAGATTTTTAGAACAACTGAAGAACACAAAACAATCAAGTCTTACTGAATGTGAATTTGAAAATCCCAACCCAAGCTTTCTTTTAATTCTCTTATACTTCTCATTCCTCCTTTGGAATATGTCCCATGTTTCTTACATACTTTTAAATGCTTTTTGTAGTGTGTCCATTTTACTAAAGTGCAGACTAATAAATATGGAAAGAAAGTCTGCCCTTTGTTTCCAGCTGTGAGTGGGGACCCTGGTGTTGCTGTTAATGGAAGTTGTCTGTCCTGAAAATACTGCCTAATTGTCCAGTCAAAATAAACTAGTGGTGCTATTGCATTTCAGCTTTGGAAAGCATTCCCCATCATGTTTGGGGGAAGAAGTGTTGAATCTCAACTGCTTTGTTGCTCACACTTTTCATTTTGTTGTTATAACTTTTCACCAGAAAACCAGTTATCATTTTTGGCATTAGCTCTGTGCAGCATAAGGAACACAGACTCTTCATCCATTTACATTTTGTAAGCTCAAAAGTCTCCTTGAAACTGATGGACACAAAGAGAAAAACAACCAGATTGTTTTTACTGACTGTTTTCAAGTCACTGGTCAAGGCAAGTGGTACTTGCTGAAAGCTTGTTCTCACTGTGCTGCAGGCAGTGCCTGCTCCTTGTACAGTGTGCTTCCTTCCGTGATTCCTTTTGTATTTGGGACTCTCTGAGTCAGTCTGTAAAGTCTTGCATAGAATTGTGTTTGTCATGTTTTGTTAGTAGCCTATTTTCTTATTTTTTCGGCTGTGGAAAAGAGATTATTGCACTTGCTAGCAAGAGCAATTAAAGCTACTGCTAATTAGAATGCCTTGCTTTGGCACTGACTTGTAATCCTGTTGGTTCCTGGCTGTGTCTTGATGAAAAAAGTTTGTTCTTTGACACATTTTCATTGTGTATTTGATCTGCAGACAGAAGAGGTGTTCTTTTGACTTCTTTAGACATTGGTTTAAGGATATAGTGATTTTTTACGTATAAATGCAAAATTCAGCTGTGTTCATTTCCCAGCAGTTCTCCGTTGTAGGTGGATATATTAGATGACAACACTGCTGAAGTTTGACAGTATGACTGCTTTTCCTGTTCAGCCCACACTCTGGGAGTTAATTGGGTATTGTAATGACTTTATTTTTACATCTATTGATATGAGCCAAAAATTCATGCAAAATTCCATTTCCATTTTTATATTGGCATACTTACAGCACTAAAAAATATTGCTCCTTTTGTTCTTACTCTTTGTGACTCAGCCTCATTGATATTCTCAAAACATGGACAGCTCTGACAATAATACCCTGACTAATGGTTTTCAACAGGGGAAGAACATCTATTTTGTAAGTTATTGATAAAAAAATAGCAGGTTTTTATTTTTTATTAGTCAAACTAGCTACTGTAGCATCTTAATTTGAAGTGTGCTTGCACTTGTGCATACAGAGAGTTCAGTCATGTCTTTCAGTCCTTACACAGCCAAGTGGACATATTTGCAAGCAGAACTGGTTTTCCATGGATTATTATTCTAATAGGTGCATGGAGCTAATGCCAGAATGATAACTGGTTCATCAGAATAACATGCCAGTGTTCTAGGATAAACTTAATCTGAATTCCAGAATATATTTCCAGCCTAATTTCAAAAACATCCAGATGTGTTTCAGCATGTTTTTTTAACAGGTCACTAGAATCCATTTAAATAGTTAATATTCTATGGCTTCTTTGCAATTTTGAAGAGACACTTGTAGTAGGATATGCATATTTCATTTGTCAAGACTTCTATTTCCCCTTGATTTTAAAAATATGTCTGTGTCCTTGAGTAAACACTCCTGAATTTAATGATAGTACAACATCCCTGCTAGAAGTTTGATTGCTGTATTTCTCTTTGAGTGGCTAAATCCCTATTTTATGTGTAGGAACTCTGATTATTAATGATGAATTTTTATGTCAGTTTGTCCACTCAACATTACTGTTGGTGATTTGAGAACTCCACTTGAATAGCCAGGTTGGACAGTAAAGCTTTTGCATATAATCAGCTTTTCCAGACCTTATATTTCAAGCCAGGTAGGGAATTTCTTTTCCCATGTGATACTTTAAAGAGAGCCTTGATCTTACGTTTTTATCAAAACTTGCATCACAGATTTGCCATGGAAAGAGCATTTATGTATAGACATGTACACTGCATTAAAGCAAAAAAATCACTTCTCTGCAGTTGGAAAAGGATGAAATTTAGATGTTGCTAAAGTAGCAGGAGGACGTGTGCAATTGCTGACAAGATAAATTTGTTCTTTTTTGCCCAGAGTTATTTGAATTCCAAAATAGTAGATTTGCTTATTTATTAATTTTATGTGTAGCAACCCATTTATTTCTTTCTTATTTCCTAAGAAGAGCATAATCCAAATTCTAACCCAAGGATTTAATGAATTTGGTCATATGTTAACCTGTGTTTGCCAAGAAGAAAATGAGGATTTGTGGATAGTTACTGCTGCTCAGCTAGTGAGCAGTAGCACATTAAATCAAAGCAGTCTCTCCTCTCTAGACAAGAATAATTACTATTTTTGGAGCATTTTCTCAATTAAATGGTGGAACGTTCCTGAAACTTTTTGATATGTCTCAGTAAGATGCTCTCTGGACGTGCAAAATGTTCTTTACAACTCAGAGCTGCTAGTATTCCAGAAACCTGATTATACACACCTGCTGTTTGTTTCCAATTGTGGATTATTTAATTCTCAGGATCTGTGTCACGGAGGTAGTTCTGTGAACATGATCTCACTCTCTTCCACCGGTGGAACAAATGGCCTTTGAAGTGTTCGTTGGCTCCCTCAGCGCTGGCGGTTCAGTCATTTGGTTCGAGCTCTCTGTTCATGCCAAAGTAGATCAGCGTGGAAAACACACAAGGCATCCTGCATGTGGTCCCATTATGGATTAAAGAAAATGAAAAACAATTCAGAAGGAAAGCAGCTAGAATTAGAGTAGTGCTTTCAGGGCTTCTCTACACCTTCTGTCTGAAAGCTCCCGTGTAACCTGTTGGTTTTCTCACCTCTCTGTGGTAGGTTTGAATCCTGCTCAGCGTGAAGCAGGTTCAGTGTTGATATTACTGAACATTCTGCTGAGTTTTCTGCTCCCCCCCAGTTCTCCTTCTCCACAATGTCCAATAGCCTGTGCTAGATCCACGTGTGATTACAGCAGTGATTGAAATGGGCTGTTCTGCAGTGCCAAGAACAGCTGTAAACCATATTGTGGCTCTGTGAAGTTGGCCTAGAACCTATAGAATTTAGGAGTTGGTTTGGGTTTGTTTTCTTGCTGCCACACCTCAATGGAGCCATATGTGCTTGTCTTCAGCACTATTGTTTTCTGAAGGAATTGCTTGCCTGAAGTCCTTTAGGTTTGTGAAAGTGCGTTGCCAGTGAAGGCTTACAAGGTCTTCAGCTACTTTGAAGTACCTGTTTCTTGGGCCTTAAAATTTCTTATCTCAAAGAAATTCTTGATTTAAAGAAATTTCATTATCATCTTTCTTTCTCTACTACCAAAATAATAACTCTCAGACATATTCACACATGACATGCAAATTCCATCAGTGTTAGTTTAGATACTTCATTTTCCGTACAGAAGCTCTGCCAGCTCATTTTTTCTTCCATGAGGCAACCTCAGACTGAGGCTGTTTGTTCTCCCTGTCTGTGTACATAACATAGTCAGCTTCCTCTTTTTTACAAGTGAAACAGTAAGTACTTTGGTTTATAAATATATCTGTATATTTAGATATTAATTACAATCCTAGTCCTTGTATAAAACCTACATAGAACTTCCCTGATCTGAAGGATGGAGGAGGGATCTCATAGAAACAGATGGCAGGGAAGAGCTTGGATTTGGAGCCCCTCATCTTTGTGCAGTTATTTCAGTATTTCTGCATGTTCATTTGTAATGCAGTCGTGTCTTGTTCCCTTGCAGTAATTTGCTGGCCAACTCCTTTAACTGTAACTGCCATTTGGCCTGGCTGGGAAAATGGTTGAGGAAGAAGAGAATTGTCAGTGGAAATCCACGCTGCTTGAAACCCTTTTTCTTAAAGGATATTCCAATCCAAGATGTAGATGTCCAGGACTTCACCTGTGACGGTAAGAAAATCCAATTAATTTTGGCATTTGGGATAATGTTGGCAGCTCTGTGAGAATGTCCCTTCATGTCAAATAGTGCTGCAGGATAAACATTTCAGTTTAGTGATGAACAAGACAGCCACCTAGAGATGATCATTGTTCTCTATCAGGAGTTTATTTTTATTCTTGGTTTCCAGTTACTGAATTTATACTATTTGCACCTAAATATAAAAATGAATTTACTATAGACAAATGTTCTGCTTTATCTAATCCTGTGTATAATCCTGGGCCTTCCTTCCACTTCCTTATTTATACACTTAGTTAACACTCTGAAACCAGTGGGAATGGTGCTTGCTTGGAAAGTCTTTTAGTTTTGGATACTGTTCAGGGTCACCAGTAACAGGTATGAATACAGGGAATTAAAAAAAAATCTTAGGTATTATTTTAAATGACTCAGTGATGCTTAATACTTTGTTGGGTCTGTATTGAAAAGAAAATATCCTGACATTCGTTTCATTTTCCAGGTAGATTTTTTGACTTCTGATCAAGCAGATTTTAAAGAAAATAGTAAGGAGAAAATTGCCTGATGACTGCACTGCTAACTTTACTTGTAGTATGTTAAGATCAGATAGGCTGGAGCTGCAGTTAGTCATAGCTCTAAAGAGACCATAAGAGTGATAGAAGTTTCCTACTAAGAGTAAAAATTAATTCCTATCCTAGTGAGCAATCTGGCAACAGGCCCAGGTGCTTGGGCTCAGAGCTCGAGGGACCCAAGTTTAGTCATTAAAGAATCATTTACTTTTAGTTTGGGAGGAAAAAAAAAAAAAATCCCGGTCCCCAAAATGACATTTTACACTTGGGAGAAAAAAAGAAAAATCCTTGTGCACAAGATGTCATTCCACACTTGGGATCTTTCTCTGTCATTCAGTCACTCAGAGCCCTGGGGAATGGAAGGTAGGTGGTGGCAGGGTGTGAAATGCAGAACACAGGGGAAAATTAAATATGCTGAAAAAACGTGCTCTTTCTGCAGGTTTGTGAAGGACTTTGAATTTTATTTCCAGTCATTAAGCTCAGCTGGGGAGAAAAGTTAAAAAAAAAAAAAGCCTTCCCTATTCCTCTGTAGGTTGGTGGTGCCTCCCCAGCCCTCTGAATGCAAATGACTCCCTACCCGTGCAGTTCAGGGTCATCCTGTTATCTTATATCAGGGCTTCCAGTCTTATTCTTTAATCTCAGTGCTTGTGGGTGCCTCCAGCAGAGAGAAGAAAGGAACAGATCTGCCTCAATTAGTCCTCGCATCAGTTAAAAGGCAGAGCCAGGCAGCACACAAGGGCAGGCTGTGTGCTCTGTGTCTGTGCTGGGCAGCCCGGGCTGCCTGTGCTCACACACAGTCGTGTGGTTCCTCTCCCTGTCATCCCAGGAATGTGCCACTAAGTGTTTCCTTTCGTGTGCATCGTGATCCTGCACCGTGCATGTGCCTTATGTTTTGCAAAGCCTGTTGCTTTTGGGGAAAATCCATGCTTTAATGTTCTTAGCTTCAAAGAGCTGGTTTCTTCTGCAGAAACCCTATTGTTCTTCAATTTAAAGATTTAATCTGCTGTTTATGGACCTTTGGAACCGCTTTTGGAGAAAGTAGATATTTTTATGTGTGCACAGATGGATTGCCAGCAGTTGGGAGTATTCTGCTTCACGTGTTTGTTTGCCTGGCTATCGTTGTCAAAAACAATGAGGCTTTACAATTCAGATGATAAACAAAGTGCCAGGCTGACTTCAAAAAATAAAAAATAAACATCTAAAACCTGAATTTTAAAAAACTCTTCCTAAAGCAGGGTAGGTAGTGAATATCATGTGTCTAGATGAATTTAAGGGCATCTTAAATGATGGTCTTAAATTCATTGTAGTTCATTAAATTAATGGTTAAGTTCTCCATTTCCTCTGGGACATTGTGGGTGGGAGAAGGATTTGGGATTCACACGACTGATTGGGCTGCAGTTTGCAGAATTACAAAGTAGATTCTCCTTAAAAGTATGGCTATTCAGTTTATGAACTGGTCATGTTGCCTGAAGAACCTGTATGAAAGCTGACCCAAAGAGCTGGATGTACTTTAAAATATCACAATTGTTCCCATGGATTCAGGGGTGTCCCTTCTTGGTCCTTGTCAACGGTTTTATCTCCAAAGGGGCTGATTGGGGCTGGAAAACTCACTTCCCCATATTCCACCTCTCTCCCTGTGCAGGTAATGATGAGAGCAGCTGCTTGCTTTCACCTCCTTGTCCTTCCCAGTGTACCTGTGTGGACTCCGTGGTTCGCTGCAGCAACAAAGGGCTGCGGATGCTGCCCAAAGGAATTCCCAAGGATGTGACTGAGCTGTGAGTTACCTTTTACCTCACCCCTTTCATCAGAAGTTCATGAAATTACATCCTAGGGAGGCTTTGGAGGTCCCTGGGGGGTTTGCCTTTGACTTCAGTGATTTTGTGCTTTGGTGCTTCCCATATGTTCTGACTGTAATTTCTGTACTTATTTGTCCCTTGACTGAATAAATTGCTCTGTAATGGGAACAGGGTTTATCTCTCCTTGTACCCATTAATTCTGGGTGTAGGGAACAAATGCATATATTAGTATCAAGTAATCCTGTAGCACTTCTGCAAAGCCCAAGCTCACAACGGGCAGTTTGAAGGGATGATGGAAATAAGTTCCTGAGTTACGCAGCTGTGAGCTAATTATCCTCTGAGGAGATTAAAAAAAATGGTGATCAAAACAAGGAATTCTTTCTCCAAACCTCATGAAATGGCTAAAATAACAGACAATTAGATTATATGGTAAAGTAAATTCATCCTAGTTGAGAACAATCTTCCTTGTTGTCTTTTCATCTACTTTATACTGGATTTTCTTTCCATGGAAAGAAAAAAAAACTGGTGGAACTGCTTGGCTTTTAAACAGTTGGCAGTAGAAATACTGAGCTTTTCCCCTTTAGGCCCATATTCAAATCTATCCCAGGTGAGTCGTTACTGAAACTTGTTACAATCTCATCAACCTTGCTATGTGAAAATAATTGGTTGAGTTAGTTGTATGTTCAGTGAATTTTATAATGAATTAAAATCTGATTCTGCTATTTTCTAGTATCTAGGATTATTTTTACTCCCTTCACAGTGGGACAATGGGGTTTACACTGTTTTTACCAGTCTTGTAGTCAAATATTGTTGCTGAATGAGAAGGGTACTGGATGTGCTTGTGGCAACTCAAATTAACATGGAAATTTTGCATTAATGAATACATCTTGGCCTGTGTTCTCTTATATATTGCCATCAGTGGTAAGAAGCCTGCAAGGTGATTTCTGCTCTGCTCTTGTTCAGGTTTCATTGCATTCAAATGGGACTTGCCAACACTGAGATGTCACAGATGTTACTTTGATTTCCACTGCCACACCGAGGAATTTTTATGTTTGAATTTTGCATATTGAGTTTTACTGATATTATCTGATACACTGACAACGTAACTTTCACAAAAAGAGTGAAATTAATCTCACATTCTTGAAAACTGCTACATTTCTTAACTGTTTCTTGGCAAATGAGGCAATAGCCTGGAACTGAGCAGTTTGAGTTCATAGGAGTTTACGTGACTGTCTTCTTCAGTAGGAACCTCTTGGCTGTGCAAAACTCTAGTGCAGCTTTCTGCTTTCCATCCAGAAATGTGTCAGCAGAACACTGTCAGCCATGGACTGCCTGGCTCTGAATATTTCATGTTCTGAAAATATAACCTTGAATCTGTCCCAGCTGTCTCAAAATTCAATCCTGATCTCACTCTCAACCAACAAAAATTGAGCTCCTTATTTGTATCTATACCAAAAGATGGGCTGCAGGTACTGAAGCAAGAAATTTTATGTGTTCATGGAAACTGTGACAAGAATGAAATACGTAAATAACAAATAATCAATCTTACTTCCCTCTCTTCCGCATCCAGATTGAGATAAAGATGTTGCCCATCATCTAGAAAGGACTATATCGTGCAGGTTCCAAGTTACCAGTGTGAACTTACACATTTTAATTGTTCTGTGTTTGAGAATTGCCATTGTTGCTGTGATAAACAGTATCTCCTGTGCAACTCCACCTCTTCCCTCATCTCCAGGGCAGCTGGAACCTGGCAGAGAGAACCCATTAACTTTCTGGGCACAGGGTGAAAGAGAGTTATCTTTTTCAATATATTAACACTCAATAAAATAAATAAGTAAAATACCCCCATTTCCTTAGGGCACTCCTAGATCCCTTGAACTGTCTCCTAAGCCTGGAGTATCCTCTGGAAGCTGTTTTGTTTCTGTGGTGGCAGTGGATGTCTGTTTAGCACTTGAAACCAGAATGCTCCTAAGGTACCTGTTGCAGAAGATCTCAGTGCTGTTGGATGTCTAGAGGGAGCCCCAGCAGCCTCCAGGGCAGGGCTGCCTTCACCTTCCTCACTGGTACAGCCCTCAGAGGTGCTCAGAGACACTAAAAACCCTCCCCATGTTACCACTGCCCCCACTCTCCTTCCTCACTCCCACATCCAAGACCTCTGGACAGTGTCCTGGGCTCCCTGTGCTCCCACCAGGCACTCGCCCAATCCCACGGTCACTGAGGACAGAGGTGGTGACAAGGGGACAACAAGGACATGAAAACCCTCTTGTCCTGGCAGCCCACAGCCCCCTCCCTGCAGGAGACCTGAGCAGGGATAGGATTCAGGGGAGCATTTTAGTGCAGCTTTTCTGAATGCACCACCCTGACATTCGTAAACTTCCACTATTGACGTGTTCATTTACCAGGCACATGAATTCCAGTGCTTTTTTATTTAACTGCAGTGGTTTTATACAACATGGCTTAAGGGAAAAGAGCTGCCACGTATCTAGTTAAACCAGTCTGTTGTGGCTGAATACAGCCTTCTCAGAAGTTCTTTTAAATTCTTTTAGAGGTCTTAAAATAGTCTTAAAACAGGAATCCTTTCCTTGTAACAGCTATTAAATAGCAATGTGCAAAACTGAACATATCTCTTGCACAGGCACACAGGGAAAATGTTACCCTTTCTGGGTCAAATTTCACTGTACCTAAGCTCAGCAAAAAAGATCACCAGCAAAGTTTTATTGCATGGTGGACTGGAGACACAGGCTCACTCCTTCCAACTTTCTTCCAGAGTTTCTGGTTTGGATGTATATGTAGACAAGACATGTGAAAACCATTATCTCCTTCATATTTAGAGCTTGGAATGACAGGAGACATCCCTATGTTTGGTTTGTACCACCCTTGGGAGGAGGGATTACCTTGGCAGGGAAGGCTTCCATCTAGAACAGAGTTGAAAAGATCACTAAGTCTCCTGACTTTTTAGAGGAATGATGATGCAAGAAATTTCTAATTCCCATTTAGTCCTTCACAAAACCCCATCATCGTGGGCAAGCTTTCTTCCAGCTTCTCAGGAATATGAAAATAATTTGTTGTTTCTTGAAAATCCCTTTGCTGTATATTTACAAACTGCCTGCATTTTTTCCCCCCCTGTTTGCCCTGAAGAGAAGCCTTGGGTTTTTTGGCCATACTCAGTTTTCTGGCCCAGATGTTCAGAAGTAAAACGTTCATGCAGTGAGCTGGTTTGGAACTTCACCTCACTGCTGCTTAGTGTTTTAGGCTTTCCTTTTCTTCGACTTTTTTTCCCAAATCTGTTTGAACCAAGTTTCCCATGCTCTTTTTCCTTTTATGTATTACCTCAGTGTGTGAACACTAGGTTTTTTTTCTTTTCTTCCACAAAAGTATAGTCTATTTCTAATAAAGTCTTATCTGACAGCATCCAGCTGCTTTTATGGACCTACAGCAAATAATATTTTGCACTGGGGAAAAACATTGGAGGCAATTATGTGGACGGCGTGTGCACAAGCTGTAACATAATGAGTGTGGTGTGTTTTAGAATAAATATGTACTCATCATGTCATCTCTAGGCTCCAAATGTTGTCATGAAACTGAGCTATAGGATTGCACTGGTGGGATTGTTAGGAAAACCTGCATCCATAGATCATTGTTAGTGATTGTTTTTCTTTCAATTTATATTACTACATACTAATATTTGCGTTACTTTGACCATTCCTCTTTCTCTCCTCACAAACCTTCCCTCTCCTGTTTCTGTTTCTTGTTCTTTGTGGTAGGTTCCTGTGCTTGACACATCAGTTTTCATGTCTACCTGGAGGTATTTACCACCAATCTCAACCTTCCTCTCCATCTCCAGAGGCTCTTGTGATTTCTTTTGACTTGTGACTAAAAACAGTGGCTTGTGCTGGGCCATGCAAATTGGTGCCATAAATATTCTCAGAGCAGTTAGTTATGATACATGTAGAATGTTGTAAGAGTTTAGTACTATTTTTCAGTTTGCCTGTGTTGCTGCTGATCAAAGGGAGGCTCTGGAGTGAGATATCTGATGAAAATCATCTGCTTGAGAATGCAAATGCTCTTGCTTGTCTGGAAATCCACTGTTTTACACACTGACCCTTAGCACGAGCTTCAGTGAATTTTCCTGTGATAATAAAGGAGAGAAACAATTTAGATCAAAGCTTGGGCTTACCTGGTCCTGTGTCACAAGAAGTTTTACACCCTGCTTAATTCTCTGTGGAGGGGGATTCTCCCGTTGAGAGAAGGGGTAGCACTGTAGAGGATATTTTAGTTACAGATGAAATACAGGACTTAATCTGCATTTCAAATATGACAGTTTAGAAAAAGTAAATGGTAACAATACTATCAAATAATATGTTCAATGACTGGTAAAGTTTGAGTAAATACGAGAAATGTGGCATTAGCACTAATAGAGACTAAAAGTATGTTTAACTTTAGGACCTTCCCTTTCCTCAAATACACCCGTGTTTCTGTGTGTCAGACACATAGGTTGTGATCTGTACAGCAAATACAGCAAAATCTGGAGTCCAAATTTGCCACAACTTAAGAAAGTTCAAGGTCCAGATTCATACCCAGATCCACACTTGAATTTTGATTCTTCTCGAGAAACTGTAATTGAAGCTCCTAAAAGTCATGCTTTGTGGATGCTTCATCTTTCACAGCCCAATTCTTTTCTAGACCACTGTTTTTAGGACCTTAAACTTGACTCAAAATGTTAGGATATTTGGTATCTGCATCAAAAAATTTCAGACTATAACTTAATTTTACAGCTTCATAAGATTGTCAAGCATCATCTTTTTGTGTGTGATGTAGCATTTTATATGAAATAAATACAAAAATTAAAGGGAAGGCTTTGTGCCTTTTCAATTACTGCCTGAGAACTGATTTCTCTCTCTCCAGTTTTTTCTCTTAGCACAGATTGCCACTGTGAGCTTGACTTTATGGCTGAGTAGACATTTCAGTACAAAAAGGAGTCCAAGTGATTCAAATTGTTACATGATGCTTTGGCACCTTGTGCTGGTTATATCACCTCCAATCCAAGTGGTTTCAGTACAAAAATAGACCAGTTGGAAAAAGAACAGCTGTCATCTTTTATGCATAGCTTTAAATTTTTTATGTGCAATGTTAGTGTGTGTGAAAGGTGCTGGATGAGCCCTGGGGCCATTCCCACAGTGCCAGCCATCCTGGCCACTTACCCATCTCCAACCATGTTTTCCAAGAAGCTTTTCCAGGTAGGAGGGAGGTGGCTTTCTATGAGAAAGCTTTCTATGAGAAAGGCTTTCTACGTATTTTGGTGGGCTTTTTGCTTTGTTTTGTTTTGTTTTTTTCAATTTTTTCTTTGGTAATTTCTTGTTGTCATCATTGAGACTTGAGGATTCCCAGCAGCATTCACAGGGTAAAAAAACCAATTTCCAATCTGATATTTAAACTAGAGTCTAAAAACTTCAGGAAGCAAATGAGGTTGTTTTGGATACTAGTCAGTGTCTGTATTAAGGCAACTGACACTCACTCTTGACTCTGTATATTAATAAATTGACTCCAAGCATTAAAATTAAACATAGATTTTTCATTCATACCAGAATTTCTTTGCATATCAGATGCCATGGACATCATCTTCCTTTGGCTAAGGACTGAAAAGAATTTAAAATGTAATTTTCCCTCTACATCCCTCTTTTACAGATATTTTGTTTTGTTTGGGCAGGGGGTCTCTAGCTTCATATATGGCATTTTATTTGTGTATATGTACCCATATACAAGTTTTGTAACTCTCTCTGCCCATTCACCCTCAGGGATAATTCTGTTACTCACTGTGTTCAGCTTCCAGCCCTTTTGCAGCCCCCATCCATCATGTTCAGCCCAGCAAGGTGAGGAGATGCTGCCCCTGCACCCCCCAGCTCTGACAGAGGCCTGACCTTCACTTGCAGCCATTGGTTTCTTCAAATATTGCAGCTCAGATCCTCCTGATTCTTGGCAAGCTCTTATGCCCTAAAAACTCTGTTGTTTTTTGGGGTTTTTTTTCAAATTCCCTGCATTTAAATGTGCTTTCAGAATGAAATGCTTAGAAACTGCTACCATGCTTTGGATAATGTGGTGAGAGGTTTAACAGTGGTGAATTGTTCTTATGTGTGCACGAAAAGTGTGTTATTGGTACTTTTTCTGAGTAAAATTGTGTTTGTTCAGAAACTATACCACTGATATAAGTATTGCAGTTTTCTGCTAGCACATTTATATAACCATCAAATTGCTGCAGTGCAAATCCAGAGCTATTCAAAGCAGATCTTCTGTAGGAGTTTAACTCCAGGGGTCTGCATGTCTGTGTTAGTCTGAGTCATAAAGAACTGGATTAAAATGTGCACCCTTGACTTTTGATTGCAGCAGAAAGCAAAATAGGAGGGAAAAAACCTTGGCTCACTACCATCAGTTTGTTTAAATTGCAGGCTGTTTCTTATTGAGATCAACAAGAGAATATCCTGAAAATATGTTTCTGAAGATTTCAACATATTGCAAAAGCTGAGTCTCCTTTCTTAAACGAAAGTCATATATAACTTCCAAATACATAATACATGACCTGCTTTTGATTTCCTTTGGAAATCCTTTGGATTTTACATTTGAAATAAAGGCTGGAACCTTGACCTATCCTCTTGCATGGGTTTGGGATTTGTGATTTTCTGGGATGAAGGAGAAGGAACAGGCTCCCAGTGACTCGCTGCGTCCATAGCAGAGCGTGACTGGGGGAATGAGACGTGGCTTGCCCCGTTTAAACAGTAACACATGGGGCTGAATTCTGAGGATCTACATAACAATTTATGGTGTGAGTTCACCAAAAAACTCCGTTTTCAAAATAATCTATGACAAATTTAGCCAAAATGGAGCAAGTGACTTTACACTTGCTGACTGTGGATGTCCATGGGAGGTGTGAGCGTGGCACAACTAAACCATACTCTGGTTGGTGGCAATCTTTGTCAGCAGAGCAGCTGTCCCTGCTTTTAACTGTTGGATGTGCAACTCTATCACTCAGATCATTGTCAATGGAGAGATTAATTTGTTCAGTAGGCTTTTTTCATTGAGAAAGAAATTTGCTTTTGGTGAAAAAGTCCAGAAGCCAGTAGTTCTGCCTCATCCAGCCTAATCCGGGCAGGAATTAGGAGAGCTGCAGTGCATGGGCTAAGGTAACTCTGCCTGATGGCATCCTGTGCAGGAGGATAACTGTGAGGCTGGTTGGAGTAGTTCAGTTGGAGAAGTTCAGTTAAAAAGAGGTCTGAAGCAGCAGCAA
This sequence comes from Corapipo altera, assembly GCF_003945725.1. Classification (NCBI taxonomy): domain Eukaryota; kingdom Metazoa; phylum Chordata; class Aves; order Passeriformes; family Pipridae; genus Corapipo; species Corapipo altera. Next base: position 1,654,867 of record NW_020884887.1, read on the forward strand.
AGGGTGAGAGGGCGTTATGCTGAAATAGAAGGGGGGGGGAATGATGTGACAGTTATAAAATGTATTATGCAAGAAATTCTGTTAGTGTTTATAGGCTTTTATTTTTAAATTATGTAAAAATAAAGTTTGTGGGAAAATTTTCTTGGATTTAGTTTACACAAGTATCTCTGTGTTGTTACAGTTAATGTAGAGAGGGAACATACAGCACAATAATAATCTATTATAATTGTTGTTTGCTGTAGTAAAAGTAGAATAAGGAGGTCTGTTGCCAGAGAAAAGGAAATTGTATGTGTGGAATAAAAATTCTTAACATAATTATCAGATTCTGTTTTCAGCAGCAGAGGCAGCACATTAAGTGTTCTGATGTCTGTGGGCTGCATTTCCTGGCTACACTTGATTATATTTCAGAACATGCCACATCAATTGCATTGTCTGTCTATCTTGGAAAAAATCCCACAAAGTATCTTGCAAGGAAGGGAAATATCATTTCATCTTTTATCCCCACCTGTGGAGGGAAAAATCCCTTCCTCCTACACGGTGCCTTCTGAGAAGGCTGGATTTGTTTCCCAGGTAGATGTGGCTTCTGGCAGATGTCTGGAGGATGCCCTTGGCAGTGCCATGGCACCACAGCAGTCACTTTCCACTGGAGACTTATCCCTTTGGTATCCTCCAGGGATGCAGTTTCACCTAAAAGCCAAAGTTAAGGAAAAAACTCCAGCTCTGTCTCTAGTTTATTGTAATAAACAGAAACCCCCCACACCCAATTGCTACCACAGGTCAGCTGTGGAATCTGGAGTACCCAGCTCTCTTCTGGGCAAACTTTTTGAAAGTATTGTATTTGTTCAGGGTTTTTCTCTTGGTTACTCACTGATCCTGTTTCTTCAGTGGAGAAAAACTGCAAAATGCAGGTACTGTGTGCCTGTGTGAGGACGTGGGATTATCCCCAAGACTTTAGCCCTACTGTGCATGTAAATACATAGAGACATAATCAATGGTGTCTCAAACAACTTTCATGCTGGAAACCCAAGATATTTTATGAAACACACTTAGTGCCTGTAGGAGGAACCTCTATTCAAAGAGAGCTTGGTCTTTGGTCTTGAATTTACACCAAATTTTCTTCCTGTACCAGCACACTGTGAACAGGAAAGGTGAGGAGGGTGTATAGTCAGAATTGCTGTGATAGATGTGGATGTTTCTGTTGACAGTGGAATAAGTGGGACGTTTTGCAGCACAGAGATGTGGCAGTGCAGCTCCTCTTCCCATTCTGGCTGTACAAGGAACTTACCCTCACAAGGCAAACCTTCCCTAACAGTCAGTGCTGTTACACGAACTTGTTAAAGGTAACTTTAAGTTCAGGGCACAAGCCATGCAATTTTTCTCCCTTCCTTCAGCTGCTGTCATAGGAGAACCAAATGGTCATTTCTGTTTGCTGTAGGCCAGAGATCCTTTATTCGCTTCCAAGTCTTAAAACAAATAAAATAAATCAATAAGCTGCTGTCGTGCTTTGCATATGGGGTAATTCACTTATAAAGGGAAAACTGCTAGAGTTCCAAAGCAATGAATCAAAGGTAATTTCATTAGTGACTGACTTTATATTTTCCTCATTCATGGTGCCGATTGAGTGACACAAGTTCTTGTTAGTATGTGTTTGTGTAATTGTCAAATCTGACTTTTTTCAGATACTTGGAAGGAAATCATCTGCCTGCTGTGCCGAAGGGGCTCTCTGCCTTCAGACACCTGACACTGATGTAAGAAACACGTGGTTTCAATGACAAGAAAATTACATGACTCTTTCTGCGCTGTGCTGTGGGTGGAACATAAATAATTAGTTTTTGGAGGGGTGAAAAAAAGCCCCACAAAACCCCCCAAACCTTCTGTAATTTGAATTTGGAAAGAATTTCACAGTGGCCACTGCTGCCAGTAAGTGTTCATAAAGAGTGAGGTGCCTGAGAAGCCCCTTGCTCTGCAGGAGCTCACAACCTCTGTGAGAGGACTCAACTCACCCAGGCTGCTGCAGTTTCACTTGGCAGATTTATCTGTGCAAAGCTGTAAAGGTCATTAACAGAGGAGATGCATTAATTTGTGCTAGGTGAGGCAGTATTTATAATGCTAAGGCAGTGATAATTTGCATAGCTGTTTGTGCTATGAAGTGTCACCGAGACAGAGACAGCTAGACTGTGTTCAGTAAAGTGCTGCCTGAAATACACAGGAGTGAGATTCCCTGCCCAAATCATTTATCAGAAATTTTCAAATGCTGTTGGAATCAGCTGCACAGGTACTCAAGTCAAACGGGCAGAACAATCTCAGACAAAAACAACATGGAGGAAAAACTGGAATCCTCTATTTGAGAGAGCTTTTTATTTGGCAACATCTCTAATTTTGGGGTTTTTTTCAAGGCAGACCAACAACAAAACAAAATGTTCTGGTTGAGCCTAAAAGGACTTTTTAAAATGAAAAATGAAATTTTGTTCTAGTAGCTGTCAGCGTGAAGAGCATGTGGAAATTGTGTGCCTGGAATAGATTGCAAAGCAAGTGGGGACAGTAAATATTCAGCACTGCTTGTATCCTTTATTGATTTATCCTTCTTCATTGAATGTTATATGCTGGAAATAAGTCTTAATATTCTGAGTCTGAGGCTTTTCAGGGGAGTCTGATCTGCTTTTCCTTTAGACCTTATTCAGAGTTGGTTAAAAAATACAACAGTTGATAAAATGTGACTTTTCAATTGCTTCAAGCATTTCTCTGCTCATATATTATGTGATCCTTTAAAAAAGCCTTATATCTCAATTCATACATGTAAATGATATTTTCTCTGTATGTTTCCTCAGTGATTTGAGCAACAACAGCATCAGTGTGTTGGCCAATCACACCTTCAGCAACATGACCCAGTTATCAACCCTGTAAGTGGCCCTAAGTTTTGTATCAGTTTTAATTGCTTTTCAGACACCATCTTGGTGTTGAGCAATTACTGTATATCTTGTTAGTTAAATGTGTGGCTTTCCATGCTTCTCTGTGGTTGAATTGGAAGTGAAATGATCAAAGACATGCAGTGTTGTAACTCTGCTCTCTCCTTCTCCAGCATCCTGAGTTACAACAGACTTCGCTGCATCCCCGTCCACGCCTTCAACGGGCTCCGCTCCCTGCGAGTGCTGTAAGTTCCAATCCTCCCATGAGCTGAACTGCAGCTTATTAGGATGCACTTGATGGCAGGGAGAGTTTTAATGAGCAGGTGGCTTTCACTTGATCCAGGATTCATGAATACTTTCACACAGTGAGCTCCAGTGTACTTGCACTTAGGTGCAGTATGTCCAGTAATGACTAGAGCGGGTAAGTGATAAACTTTTAGTGAGGCAATTTGCATATTTGCAGGATGAATGACTTTTCTCTGATAGTTCAGGCATAGGAGCTATCATGAAAACAGGCCTCCAAAAGGCTGCACAGAGTCTTGTCTCTTCTGCTTGAACAGTGTTTTGCTGCCCCTCAGGAAAGGGCTTTTCTCTTTGTCTGTAAAAACTTGATCATCTTTCAGAGTGTAAGTTTCCACTGGATGCTTCAGCAAGAGTGTCTTCATGGAAAACCTGGGCATTTTCAGAATATTTCCTATTGATTGAGATTTATGCAGGCAGGGTTTTACATAAAAGAATGCAATTTGAGGGGAAGTTAGAAGCCCCCACACTAAAACACTGAGTAAGTCAGTGGCTGGGCACCAGTGGTGTTGAGATGCCTGTCTGAAATATTTTTGAGTTTTGAATGAAATTTCACCTCATATTGACTGTGGCACACCCAGAGATATCCACGTGTGGGTTATTTCTTGGGAGGTCCTTTTCTGCACTCTTTCTTTCCAGTGTAGCTGCTTTCAGCAGCTTTCTGGATTGAACAATTTGCTTACAATCTCTTCTGGAAGTCATCTTTACATTGTCTCTAGAGTGTGGGCCTGTTCCTTTCAGCAAGCAGCCCCTTCCCAACTTTCCTTAGGCATCTACTGAACTGATTCCTGCTTCCATGTTGTATTTACTGCCTCCCTCTTGCCATCAGAAACAAACCCCAAACTGGGTTTGCTCAGTTGCTTTGGTGGATGTGCCCCATGTGAAGCTGTAAGGACAAGGTGGAGAAGCCACCTTCCTTCCTTCTCGTGGCCCAGAAACATGAGTGAGTCACCACAACTTGCACAGTAACTCAAGGGAATAAATTAAATAGCTTATGTGTGCTGAAATTATTCAATGTGCTGAAGGAGAATGGTATTTGAACACTGAAAGGTCAGGACAGAGGAGTTGAAGAATATGTCCTGAGTGCTTTGAAACTTCACATTAATATTTTCTTGGGGTTTTTTTTCGAAAAAGTTAGATGTCATTCACGTGCAGAAGCATGTGTTAATTAAAAGAGCAATGGGTGCTGTGCAGTGACTCCATAAATGTGGAATCAGAGGGTTGGCATGGGCAGCCCTGCGACTGTGGCAGCGCTGCTTGGCCGAGACCTTTCACTGTGGTTTCAGTGGCAAAATAGATATCTAAGTTTCAGCCTCCTAAATTACAAGGCAGCTCTGGATTCCCAGTTTTCATTAGTAAAAACAAGAAAGATACGTGATTTGGATTTGTTGCTTTAAGTTTGGCTTGGGAGCCTGATTTCTAGCGCACCAGGATGGTCACATTTGAGCTGTTACATGAGACCTGAAATTCAGCCACAGATTAATATACTCTGTTTCATGGCCAAATAAATTATTCCATATGGAGCTGTCTTCTGGCCTGCTTCTGATATGCAAGCTAGCTTGATTAAAGCTAGTGTGGGGCTCTCTCCCCCGAATTACAGTGTAGATAAACCATGCCTCCCTCTTTCCAATAGCTACAATTTGTCTTTTCACTTCTGTCCTTGCAGGCCACATATGGACAGAAACAAAGGGCAGTATTTTAATAACAACTGTTATCTTTTGGCTTTTTTAAATGATTTGCTAGTCAAACTGAAAAAATGTCTTCCTCCTTCAAGGGAGAAACCCCCCCACTGTCTTGCACAGAGCAGTGAAATGAAGCCCAAGTGGGAACCTCTGCCTCTGCTCCCTGCATTTGGAAGCTTCCAGATTGATTTGATTTATTATAGCCCACAAAACTCTGGTATCAGCTACAACTTCTGCCACGTGTCATCAGTGTTGTTACTAAAAATCAATTCTCCAAAGAGAAAGTGGTTTCCAAGCGACAGTATGAAATCTGTTATTGTCAGTTATTTATTATCCACGCTCTCGGGGGAACTTAAAAGAGAAAACATCAGCAAAACAATTTCCACATTTTTTGTAATACAAAGAATGCAGGGATCTCATTACCTTTGGCTGTGCATGCCTTTGAAGGTAGCAGACCCTTCTCATGCAGACTTCTGTCTGCCAAATTATGTTCTCTTTACTTTTTGCCTCTATAGTAAATACATTAAATATGTCTTTGAAAATCAAAATAATCATACATGTATGATGCAATTGGTCTTTGACAGATATTTCATCCTGTCCTCCCTCTCTTACACTTTTCAGCACAATCCCAGTTGAGAAAACTGCAGAGTCAACATGTTTGTGTTTAAGCCTTAATATCTATCAGTGTTTACACAACCAGGCCTTTAATCTCAGTCTTCACATGGTTTATCCACAATGGCAGCCCGAGTGTGCTGGGGACCACACGACACAGAGTCTGGAGAGTTCTTTTAATAAGCAGAAGTTGATATCGGGAAGTTTTTGTGCCAAAGCTATTACAGTGAAAAATTGTGGGTTTGTTTTTCAGTTCATTTGTCCAAAGCTAGTCTTCTCAGAAATTAAATGTAAACAAATTAAGAAAGCTGAGATTGAGACAAATTTTAAATATTGTAACTTCCTGGAAGACCTGAACAGATTACTTTAAAGATTATTTTTATTGTGTAATCACATATTTTTACATGTGATTCAGTTAAGAGGCAAAGACCAGAAATCAAAATACTTTCTCAGGTCACTAAATAATTTTCCATATTATATTTAGGGGGAAAAAAAGGATAAAATGAGCTACTGGATATTCCACTAAGATGAGATATTCTACTTTTGCTGAAAGCTGATGGTTATTTACTGCAGTTCAAAGCTCAATCAAACAGTAATACGTGTGATGATAAAGCTCCCACTAATACTTTTTGGGCAAACCGTTGGAACCAGTTTTTGCAGTACACTTTCATTGCTGGATGCTGCACTGATTTGACCTAATGCAAATATTTGGTGGGAGGATTATTATTATTATTATTATTATTATTATTATTATTATTATTTTACATCACAGAATGACTACTTGCGCTTATCCATCATCATGGCTGGGCTTCGCAAACAAAGATTTGGGAAGGGCTCTAGCCAGGTTTTTACAAGCACATTGGTGGCTAAGAAGGCCAATACAAGACAGGCACGTCTGGTTGCAAAAGGCACAGCAGAAAGACTCCTTAGGTGGTAAATTCTACAAGACACAATTCTTTCTGCATTGCCTTTTCTCCTCAAGGATGATCCTGCGTGCTTTCTCAAAAGCATCAGCAGTGTTATAGATGGTGTGTCTCCAGACCTCCCGGTTGGAGGCCAGAGTAGACCAGTTATGGTGATCAATATGGCCAAGACTGAGATGTTGTTTCAAGCAGTCCTTGTATCTCCTCTTTGGGGCTCCTCTCTTGGGGCAGCCGGTGGCAAGTTCACCATAAAGCAAGATTTTAGGGAGGGGGTGATTGGTCCTTCATCCTGGAGACGTGCCCTGCCCAGCACAGCTGTGTTGTCAGCAACATGGCCTCAATGCTTGTGACTGCTGCTTGTTCTAGAACAGATGGATTGGTCACATAATCTGAGCAGTGGATGTTTAGGATTGTACAGAGACAGCATTGATGGAAGTGTTCTAGGAGTCACAGGTGGTGGTGGTAAATGACCCATGATTCGGATCCATATAAGAGAGTAGACAGCCCTATGGCTCTGTAAACACTGATCTTTGTGCTTTTCTTCAGGTATTTATTTCGCCAAACTCTTTGATAAAGCTTTCCAAAAGCACTGTATGCCTTTGCTAATCTGTTGTCTATCTCCCCGTCAGTCTTACCATCCGAGGAGATGAGGCTGCCTAGGTAATTAAACTGCTGGACTGATTTGAGCTCTGATTCGCCAATGGTGATATGGGGATGATGGAAGACTTCCAGAGGTGCAGGTTGATAGAGAACTTCTGTCTTCTTTAAGCTGACTTCCAGCCCAGAGAGCTCAGCAGCATATGCAAAGCAGGATGTTAAACGCTGCAGAACCGCTTCTGTGTGGGCGACAAGGGCAGCGTCATCAGCATAAAGCAGCTCCCAGACAAGATGGTTTAAGGTGCTTGTTCTAGAACAGATGTATTGGTCACACAGTCTGACCAGTGGATGTTTAGGATTGTATGGACACAGTGTTGATGGAGGTGTTCTAGGAGTCGCAGGTGGTGACCCATGATTCGGATCCATATAAGAGAGTAGACAGCACAATGGCTCTGTAAACACTGATCTTCGCGCTCATCCAGATGACCTGTAAAAGCTCTGCAGTTGTGAGCATGGAGCAGTGACACTGAGGCTTCCCACTGTCCCTGACATCTGAGCTGTGCCAGGTCCTGCAGGGTTTGGCATCTCTCAGGGTTCACTGTCGGTGTTTGCCCCCGGTGGGATGTGGCTCTGTGAGCTCGGCCAAGCCTTTGGCCATATTTGTCTTCACTGAAAACACATCCCCTCTGTGTCTGCAGTAACCCAATGCTGTGGACAATGGGCTGGCAGGCAGGACGTGGGAAGGGTTAGTGAAAGAAAAACAACCAAAAAACCCCAGCCTGAAAGGATATGCTGAATTCATTTCCCTCCCTGAAGACAAAGGAATAAGTTAGTGAGATTAAGTTTTGACTTCAAGAATTAGTGTGTTTTGTTACTCTGTCCTCCAGATGAGATCCACATCACCTTAAATCCACACCCCTGCTGCTTACCAGTGTTTAGACAAGAGGATTGCTAGAAGTTGTGCTTTTGAGGGAGAACACACACATCAGTGTGTGGGCTTTAACTGTCCTAGTGTTAAAGATTTCATTTGGCCATTTGCTTATAAGGATTTTTGATATAAAAATGAACTCCTGTTGGTGATCCAAGAGGAAAAAGATTTTGTTGCACTATTGAATTATCTTGCCACTATTTATTATTGTGAGTTTTAAGTTTGTTAGCATTTGTCATTTCATTTTAGCTGCCTGGGTGATGATGTTGCTGTAATTTCTTTTACTGAAATGCAGGCATTTGCATCCATGAAACATACCTCAGTGTTTGAGATATGTAATATAGCCAGTAATTTTAAATGGTTTTTTTTATTTTTGCTGGGATTTTCTTCTTGCTGATAAATGGTTATGTCATTCTTCAACTTCTCTTGGAAGAGTTTCTAGTACACCTAGGAAAGAAAACCTACCACTTCACTGAATAAACACAACTAATACAACATGAAGAGAAATATAAGTTCTGCTGTCTGTTCACAGAGAATCATCTCGCAGATCTTTAAGCTGTTTAAAAGATCAGAAATTAGGAATGGCTGCTTGTTTAAATGTGCTCACATCACTGAAGTCTGAAGGAAGGAACATTTTGATGACAAGGTCTGATCTTGCATCCTCATACAAACAAAAACACTCCTTATTTAATAGCTGTGGGGTTTGTCTCAGTCAGCTGGTCATTCTGTAGAGAATTAGAGAGTATATTTTATCTGGAGTTCCTGTGTGGGAGCTCAAATCCTTCCTGTTCCTGGTCAGATTAATTGCTTGGAGATCCATCCTTTTATATGCCAAGTTATTACTAATAACCAAAACCAAGGTGTGCTTAAAAGCAAATTTCGGAATCAGGATGTTGGGAGGGGAAGCTTTTGGCACACTGGCAGTGAGAACTGGAGAGAGGTGCCAGCAGGATAACTCTGCTGCAGTTTTTGTGGTTTTATGCTCTGTAGAAAAACTTTGCAGCACAGTGAGATAGAAAATGCAGCTGCAATGAGCTGTGAAATGTGATTGTGGTGACATTGCTTGTGCTCACATAGGTCACAGACCTAGGGAGACAGAACAAGGGGGATCTTCCCCTGGCAAATTTGGCTTTCCTTGCTTTGTGTACTGACATAAGGCAGGGTGTAAAGGTAGAATTTGTAACAGTTATAAGGCATCACGGAGATCCTGGTGCAGCTTATAGTGGTGTTAGGGTAGGAAGGATGCAAAAAGAGATGCTTTTGTTTTCATTTGGGGCTGTTGTGTTTTTCTGTGGGTCTAGATTTGGGTTGTTCTAAATAAACTTGGTGTTTCAAGAATATGCACGCTCACAGAAATAGAAAGTGTGATTGCATTGTCAACAAATCAGCAGGTAAGTTAGAAAATAAATGACTCGAGGGCAAGAGCTGCTACAAAACTGACACATAGCAGCCTTCTGTTTTCCAGCCTCCTCTGCCATGTCTGGAGCAGTGACAGTAATTCCCATTTATGCTTCCTTATGTAACCCACACATAAATGTATTTCTTAGAAAAGAGATAAAGTGGATACTTAAACTACCCTGGAAACAGGGGAGAACTCTTTCACAAGGGTCCTGAAAACCCTGCTAGAAAAATGTTAGTTTCTTTGCACAGGGCGAATCATGTCCTAAACCAACTAATTTCAAGTACTTTCCTTGGTAGCACAAATGTACTTGTCAAATGGGTTTTAAAAACACCACACATAGAGGTACTTCCTACTGTAGAAATGGGAAAGCACAGCTATATTTGCCCTCAGGGACCCTTGCTCTCTCCTAGGATCTCTCTGAAGTCAATATTTAATTTAACTTTCACAGTTCTTATTTTCCCTGTTCTGTTTTTGCTGTGTTTCTGGCTAATGGGATTCCATAAGAGAACACAGGTCTGTATGTGAGGGTCTGCTTGTCATCAATACACTTTTAATGGCATAAATAGTATGTCACCTCTTTAATTTACAGGTGCAGTCACCAACGATTGTGATCGTATCATTGTTTTAAATGCCAGCATCTAGAAGTAGAAGTAATAATGCATAAAGTGTGGAAACTCAAGAGTTGTGAAGATCATAAAAACTCTCAAAGAAACAAAATTAAATACCCTTTTTAAGCATTAATCCTATTACCTGTGTAGTAAAGGGAGCAGGGAGCAGACAAAATACTGTGGTTTGCTACCTTCCTGCTTCTCTCTCTTCTAGGACACTCCATGGAAACGATATTTCCAGTGTTCCTGAAGGTTCCTTCAATGACCTGGTATCCCTGTCCCATCTGTAAGTACTTCTGCTTGGGTTCATCTGTTTGATTGATGGCTTCAGATTTATAAAACACTGCATATTATTACCAGTGTAGGATTGTGTAGCTTTTCTGGTTTTCTTGCTCACTTTTCATATTGTGCTCTGGATATTCGTAGTGCATCTGTTCAAAAGAAACAAAAAAATACTAGAATGTGTTGTTATTAGTTAAAAAAATATTTTCTTAAGGAAAACCAAATGAGCAAGTGTGACAGTTTCCTTCTCTGTGGGCTTTGTGTTTAAGGTTTTCTTTCAGCGTTGTTGATGTGAAATGCAGAGTGTGTTATGGTCTGAGAGCGAGACAGGAAACCTCCCACAAAGAGCAAATATTAAGCAAATGCGAATTCTTCCCTTAATAAGTGTCATATGTTTTGCATACCGGAATGTTGTCGGTATATGAACTTGTTGATGAATCACTGCTTCAGACACATCTATATTCACATGGAAATGGGTCATTTCACAGCATTAATACTTCATTCCATAATTTGCAAAAATTATTAGACATTTCAGGAAATTACTGTTGTCCTGGTGGAGATCCAGGATATTTTTAAATGCAATTCAGTTGATGAAAGAGCTGTACAGACAAATAGCTGCAATGGCTACAAACTAAACCCAAAGTGTTACAGTTGGTGCCAAAAAAGTGACCAGACAGCGCTTTTTCAGTGAGATAGTGTGTGATACTTCTCATTATTAAACAATACATGTAAAGGAAAGGTGATTTTGTGTAGCATGTTTCTTGATTACTGTCCTCAAGTTATCACAGGGTTGGGCAGCTCTTGGTCCCTATGGGGAGTGACCAGTTTCACAGGTTGATGTGGACGTTTTCTGCTCTGCTGCTGATGGACACACACACACTGAGACATACAAGCAGCTATGTGTGCATTTAACATAGGTTTATATCTATCTATTATCTCTTTGCAACCTCCAACATGCCCTCCAGAACAGTTCCCTGAACACAAGATTGAGTTTGACTTGACATATTTTCTGTATAGAAGGTATATCCTCAGACTGTGTGTTTCTGTGTGGCAGCTTTCTGCCTCTGTTTCTCTCTGGACAATGAAAAATAAAAATATCTCAGATTGGTAGGGACAGAAATCATGTGAGCAATCTGGGCAACTTGAGCTGAGAAATAACCCTCTTCATTTCCAGCTTACACCTTGATATAATTTGTTTTACACAAAGTGTATTTGTTTTTCTCATTCCCAGTATAGTCAAGTCATTTTGTGTGTTGTTTAGACTGAGCTGAAGCCCCGCACCTCCTTTTGGAAGTGCAGTAACACCTTCCATATTGGGAATCTGGCTTCTGGGGGTATTTTTAGAATAAGAGATAAACATATCGTGCCCCATTTGTTTGGATTTCCCTCGGGGTTCACTTTAAATGAAGTGCAGACACAGTTTTCCTGGGTAAACTGGTCACCTTAGGGAGTGATAAAACCCCCTTTGGCCCAACACAATCTCTGCAGTCTATCTGTTTGGATATATGTGCTGCCAGAAATGTAAAATACACAAAGCTCAAATGAACAGTAATAAATAGGATCCATAAAATAAATAAGACCTGTCTGGGGTGTAATTTGCACAGTTGAACAGTTGAATTTTACAGTGCAATTGTGCTCTCTGGTTTCTTAAAGAGGATCCTGAAACTTTTAGCAACGACGACGAATTTGTTCTTCACATGCCAGAGAAAGCTGTGCTTACTCAAACTAAGTCATACATAATTGAAAATAAATGCATTTTGAGCCCTTCCTCATATATAGGTCTTCAAGGAAAGAGCATACACTTGGAGTCAGTTTGAAAATTATCCAAGGAGTTGCTATTCATTGACCTCTTAAAGCAGGGGAGAAAAAAAATTTATCCTAAAAGTTCAAGCTGTGTGTGCAAGGGTGGGATAGGTGTTCTGGCAGGAGAGAGGTGAGTACCAGGGTTTTGAGCCTGGGCCTCCTGTGTCAGGACAGTTAACCTTTAGAATTGCAAAGAGGTATTTGTGTTGCACAGACAAAACTTTTAGTTTTAGTCAGAGTCTTTTGTAACAGCTTTAAGTTGGTCTGTAACTGGAAGAACAAAATCTAGATACTTCCCTCACTTTCTCCATAGCTGTTTAAAGAAAATGTTCACCACATTTCCTTTATGCTGTAACCATCATATAGCTGTAGTGTAAATATTATAATAAACTCTGTAGCTGATACAGCTCAATAAAATCAGAGGAAGGTTTGTGTGTGTTATACACACACTGCTTTTGCTTACTATTTATTGCTTTATTTACTTGAACCATGCAATTGTCTATTTAAGCCATGACTCCACTAACTTTTTTAGTCCATAATAAAAATGTTACAGCACTCCTGGAGGATCAAGTGTAATATTATTTAATATCGACCCAAAATCTGTTGGGGTGGAACTGAGACCTCCTGAGTTAGGTCAGTTCCTGCATTTGTCCTCACCCTTCACAGCTCTTCAATATTCAGTGTTCCAAACACTGCCCACACATAAACTGACCCCCTGGCAATCCAGGGATTCCACAAACCCATAGTAACAGGTGCTGGGTACAGCAGGTATTTCCAACATATTTCCTATGAACAGCTCAGATTCCTAATCCTATTGAATCATCTCGTCTTTACTCAAATTTACATTAATTACCTATAAAAATAACCCGTCCCCTTCTTTGTGTCTTTTCCCTCCACATTACTGTGAATGGATTTATTTTAATGGACTTCATTGAGTTGCCACGAAACAAAATAAGTGTCTGAACAGAAATAACCTGCCCAGCATTTTGAAAATGCTGCTGGTGGTGTTTCACTACAGCACAAGATATTTTTACCTTCTGGAAATAATTTGCTGTAATATGCAAAGAAATTGAGAGAATATGTTAGAACTCATGAATGAAAATACAAAAATTCGCTGGAGTTTCTAGAAATGAAAAAAAAACCAACCAAAACCAACAACAACAACAAAAACCAAACAAAAACAAACAAACAAACAAACAAAACAGCCAAAAATAAAGCCAAAAAAACCCCCAGCAAAGCATGAACCACAACCAGAAGAACAGGAGGATACATATAATAATTTCTGCAGTTGTCAACAGTGTTATTGGTAATAATTTCTAGTGTCTATAGAACAGTTCTATTTCTAATGTAGTTTATAAATATTAATTGACATGGTAACTAGCTTTCTGTTGTCCTCCCACTCTCATTTTATATATGGCAGTTGCTTAATGCTAAAGTTAATTTCTCAATCCAGCTTTCACTGCTGCATTTTATTTGACCTTGGACAAGTGAGCCAGTTGATCACAGTTACAGGGTCAAAAAGTCAACCCAGTAGTTTTTTTCCGTTGCAAGCAATGGATTTCCAGGAGGAGTGGATGGATATTTTTTAATGCTGTGCTGCAGTACACATTTAATTTTGATGAATGAGGCCCAGACAGGGTTTGAACCTCTGAACTCTCATTATGAATCTGTCTAGGGCACAGTGGGTTCATTAGTCACTCCAGTAGAAATGTATCAACAAATTTACTGAGGTTTCTGTCTTAATATCCTGCCTGATATGTTTTTATTTGAAAGAAGCTTGAGTTTAAAGTACCACCTTAAAAATAGTTTATAGCACATGCAGAAATTTTAAAGTCTAAAACCCAGTTTGAATTACTGGTTTCTTTACTATCTCTTGCCTGTGCTAATCTTTATTTGGTTCATTTTCTTCCCATGGCAATTCAGGTGTTTTTACAGCTAAAGTCTTATGTTTGGTTTGAGCAAAATAAATTCAGATTTTCAACATGCATTTCTTCACACTTTCAAAAATCAGTTGGTTTTAAACTGACTTTTTTGAAGTCTGGACTCTGTTTGTAATTGACTGATTGCCTAAAAAGACACTTTCTTTAAGAGAAAGAGAAGTATAAATGAGTCAAGGCAGCACCTGGATTTAAGGTTAAAAGGTTTGTTTTCTTTCAGATAGATGTCCATGAAAATAAAGAAGTTCTGAGAATTATCATTTCACTATATAAATATATCTTCTTCAGCTATTTGACCTAACTCAAATGATGGGTTAAGCAGCAAATGTGTTTTCAAAGCCATAAATAAACTTAGCAGACACTAGGTTGCAGTTCTGAAAACTGAGGTATCCTCTGTGTGTGTGTGTTTCATCTGGAGAGGAGTCACTAACCTGAGTCATCAGATCCAAACTGAATTACACAACTCACTGCTTGAATATGCTCAGGAAGGACAAAGAATTAAATCAAAGAAACCAACGTGATAAATTTTGTGAAAGCAATGTCTGGTGGCATTGCTGGAGCACAGCTGTTTAAAAAAGGGATTTCTTGTTAAGTATTTTTACAACTTACCTGCCTGGTAATGAGAACACTTCCCGAATACTCATCACATCTTTGCCATAGGAATGTAGGTACCTCGGTGAGGTCAGAGCTGTTGTCTTTGCCAAATAACCTCTGCTGATTGTTCTACCCCCCCCCAGGGCCCTGGGCACCAACCCCCTGCACTGTGACTGCCACCTGCGCTGGCTCTCGGAGTGGGTGAAGGCGGGATACAAGGAGCCCGGCATCGCCCGCTGCAGCGGCCCCGAGGCCATGGTGGACAGGCTGCTGCTCACCACCCCCACCCACCACTTCCAGTGCAAAGGTAGGAGCCATCCCAGAGCTCCCTGCCCTGTCCTGCTGCCTTCCCTCACACACACAGAGCTTCATTTTTATACTCTTGGGTTCAGAGTGCGTTTGAGGGTGCGTTGAGTTTGGCTTTCGCTTTCTGAACCATCACGTTCCTTCCATTGTGCATTTCCACATGGTGCAGTTAGAGCAGATGAGAAATAGTTACATTTCCTCCACTGGAAGGAAAGCCAGGGAACTTCACAACATATATATATTCCTGTTGCTCACACCAGATTATACAGTGGCACATTAGCACATAAGGTGTTAGAACTTATTGGAGCAAATAGATCGATTTTGGCCTGTGGCCTACCCCAGAAAACTTGGGTAAAATAAGTTATTTAAAAATATAGAGCGCTCCATTTGTCATATACATGCACTTGAAAACTGAGAAACTGAGAATTCTTCTAGAAAGCAAGTGTTTAGCAAAAGCACATTTTAATTTTCACATCTGCAAACTGTTCTCATCAGCTCTGTATCAGAAGCTGTAGATTATAGAAAACTTGTCATGTTTGAATGGGGTGTGCATTCATTCAGGAGAGGGTTGAGGTGCAGCTATGAACCATTAGGGTAGTCAGTGACAGGAGTGTGCTGCACTAGAGAGCAGTCAGACAACTAAAAAGGAGCACACTGTTTTATAGATAAAGTATCTCATTAGTGAACGAAGATTTGGACATACCTCTGTGTTCTCATTGTAAAACAAAAAGTTTAGGAGGTTTGCTTAGGTTACCATCAAGTACTTAAAGGTGGAGGTGTATTTATAGTGGAAAAGATGGCTCAGTGGCCTCTCTTAGAAATGGAAATGAGGGCATAAAGCCTGTTTTTATGTGTCTCAGAGTGCCATGCACATTTACAGTACTGCTTGGCAGGGTGATTTTATAGATGCTGGGATTAAACTGCTGAACAAACAAATAATGGTGTTGAGGTGGGTTTAGAACACAGGTTCCCAAGGCTGAGCTGAATTTTATGTCCTTTCAGATATATCTTTAATAACTGTAACCTTATAATTTAATTACTTTGAAATTTCAGTCTCAAAACTATCAGAACTCTGACTGTAATTATCAAACTACAGCCTTTACAATGGTCTCTCAGACCTGAAGTACAAATACACCCTATGTACTAAAAATACCAAATAATGCATTGCTCCCATGAAGTGAACCACAGAAAATAATTGCATTTATATATTAAGCAGGATCTGTAAATTAGTTCAGAAAGAGAAGCTAGATGCTTTCTTCATTCTGAAACCAAGATATATCAATAGTTATGCTCACTCTCTCCCAAAACAAAACAAGCAGTTCTTAGGCTAGAGATGAGTCTGTTATCCAGGATATTAAAAGTAGCTGTATGCTAGAAAGCTGCTGGACTTTCTAATATCCCACAATGGGACTTTCTACTGTCTCCATGGCTTGCTTTATCTGAATAGAAAAGGAGAAAAAAGTGTTGATTTGGAGCTGGTCTTTGGGCAAGAAGAAACTGTTGATGGTCTGGATAAGTGGCAGTAGAGTCCAAGAAGCTCCAAGCCCTAGAAAAATTCACCTTTGCTCATCACAATACATACATTTTGAAAAACAGTGCATGTTTTGGTAGTCTTACTGCACCCATTTCCCATGTGCATGTTTGAGACTCATGCTGTTCTGTCTGGGTGCACGTGCAGCTCCAGTTCTGGAGCTTAGGGAGTGCTGAACCCTCCAAATCCCTGAGTCACTGTGCCAGGAGTTGGCCCATCCTGAGCTGGGTACTTTGAGATGCAGTGTAGGGGTCGTGCACAGGTGTCCTCTGTGACCTCCAGGAAGTTCTACAGGAAAAAAAAGAAGAAAGTAGTTTAACTTATTCTTGTTAAAAGTATGTTTTTAGCCTGTGACTGAGCAGGAGGTTATGTCTCAGCAGAGCCAAGAAAATAAAAGTGTGTAATGTGCAAGTCATGCAAACTCAGCTCTGTTTTTTATTAACTTGCCCTCCCAGCTATGCAGTAGAGGAAAGGAATGTGCTGGGCTGAGGGCATTTTGCTATATGGATTTATAAATCAAATCCACAAGGGCAAACTAATGAACTACTTAACTGCTAGGAACTAACACTGTTCTTATTAGCTCCTACATTGATTAGCTTTGATCTATGCTACAGGAATAAATGGAAAATGTACGCGTGTGTATTGTGAAATAAATAAATAATAGAACAAATTCTTGCTTACTGACCTCTAAATCTGGAAGAGCAGCACTGCTGCCTGGCTCATGAGCTCTCCAAGGAGCTACCTTGGTTTGTTCTTTGTATATTTTACCATCAGGACACAAGTAGCTCAGATATGTCACATTCCAGCCCCTGTCAGTGCCAGAAATTCAGGTGTGATATCCCCTGGCTGCCCCAGCTTCAAGGTAAAAAGTGTGGCATTTAGTTAGACATGAACACAAACACAGAAGAGGACGACAAACAGTTGTTTATTATATTTTTTTTTTGAATTTGTTACTTCTTTTGTATTTTTAACTCATTACTGAGTGCCCTGAAGGCACCACCATCAGTGCAGGATGAGGACAGCGTTCACTTGGCAGGTGCTCTTCAGCTGAGACCCCTTGGTCGCCTTTTCTGCCGTGTTCTTACCCTTGTTGGTGCTCTGTTAGTGTTCAGAGTAAACAGAGAAGGTTTATAGCTCATGCAGGATGATTCAAAGCAAATCCCTGACTGGAAAGGCTTTTTCATCCCTAGTTTTGGAAACCCTCTGGAGCTCCACCTTCTCCCAAACATCAAGTCATCAAATATAAACTTCTTTTCTTCACTTTCAAGATGTTTCATAATTTACTCCTTCTCACTACTTACCATATAATACCAGAAGCTCTGTGCTCACTTCTGATGAGTACAGGACCCATTCTAAACTATTTTAAAGCATATTTCCTTAAAAGCGAAACAAAATTATTTTAATATAATTTGATATCATTTAAGCCCTTTTAAAGTGCTAGGTTTTCTTTTTTACATGTAAAAGCCAATGAGTTAATACTCTTTAATGTTTGAAAGGCTGCCATTTAAGAAAAAAATCACCATTCTTTAGCTGTGAATAACTGTCTAAATTAGTTCTCTGTAAAATCTCAACAATAAAATAATGATTGATTTGGGACCCCAAATGTACTTGGTATTCTTTTGGTCTGTGTTTGTTTTTCTGCTCACTCACAAACATCACTATTTGACTGGAAGATTTCTGTTACATATATGAGGTTTATTAAGTGGTTTAAATATGGCCATGTGTATTTACCTGAATACATTTACATCTTTGCATGTTTGACTTTTTTTGCATTTTGTCAAGGTTGCTGAATGTTGATGATCACTCTTCTGGGTAGAATAGGAAGAAAATAAGTTTTTAGCTTAAGTTAAAAATTAAGAATGGTAGAACACTTTGCACCTAAATATTCCCATAAGCCTCTAACTAAATCTTTCTTATGCATGTTTTTTATTTATGCTGTTACATCTGCACTTTCATTCTTGTTATCAGCCATAGAAATGTCAGGTTACAGTTCCCTGGGGGTTGCTGTTGCAGGATTTCCAGCACTGAGAGAAGGAAAAATTGCTGAAAGCTAAATATACATATATATATATATAACCCACTCTCTGGAGGCTCCAAACGTGTTTTTTTTCAGAGTGTATGTTTGCATCTTCAGAATATAAGCATCATTGAGACTTCCCTAGCACTTGATTTAAGCACTTAAAGCCTCTCTGATCCCTGGGAATCCCAGGCTGCTGTGTTTGTGTGTTTGTGCCAGCGCAGGGTGAATACTGCTTAGGAAAAAATGTTTGTGTGTGCATGGGAAGTGTCAGTTTTGTCCTCCAGTTCTCCATTAATGCATTGTGTCTGCCTTTCCAGAGCCAGCAGATCTCAGTGTTGTGTCCAAGTGCAACCCCTGCCTCTCCAACCCGTGTAAGAACAACGGGACGTGCAGCAGTGACCCAGTGGAGCTTTATCAATGCACTTGCCCTTTTGGTTTCAAGGTATGACTACAAATGAGCTACATGAAAAGCAAGAGCATTTCCCCTTCCCTGCTGGTCTTCTAATTGTTGTACCATGTCAGGTTTAATTGTCATGCACCATGTCAATTTTATAGGCAACTGGGCTCAAAAAATCCCTTACTCAGGGCACATTGTGTGTGACATTTCAGCTCTGCCCCACTACAGATTTTATGCCATGCTATTGGAATTGCATTGCTTTATGCTGTGACCACACAGGTCTTCATGAGCAGCTTGCTTTACCTGACCCTGTTTTGAGCAGGTTGGTTGGACTGCACACTCTCCAGAGGTCACTTCCAACCTTGGGCATTGTCTGATTGTATAATAGACATCCATACAAAATGGCAAGTTTATCTTCCTTTTAGTTTCTTTTCTTCTGCCAGCAATGAGATAACCACTTTTTAGGCTTCCAGGCCAAAGAGGAGGCAATTCAGATGAGAATTAAGTGCTGGTCTGGTCCATGGTGACAGAATGTTGGTACCTGCTAGTTTGCATCCATCTTACACAGACTGACTAAACAGAAAGGGGATCACTGATCAGACACAACCCCTGACTCAGCTGTCCCTGTCTTTGGAGCACTGATGCCCACAGAGGGGTCTGCACATGTGAATCCTGTGGATGCCAGGCATTGTGGGCATGCAGTGCCAGCTTACTGATAACACTGGAAAATGGGGAAATCGTGTCAGTGAGTAATGCTCCCCTGGTTCACACTGCGTCGTGCCAGCTTGAGGGTACCAAGACACTGCCTCAGAGGTGATATAGCTGGAAATCTAACTCAGGAACCAGTAGCTGAAGGATTAAGTATAAGTAATAAATGAGGCATATGATCTGTTCACAGCCTGGAGGGTTTGGATGTTATGGCCAAAGAAGTAGGCTGCATCCTGCAGACTGGGATTTTATTTGCCTCTTTGGATATTTCCTACAGTCTTGGTCAGTTGAAGCAGATGCTCATAAAACATAAAGTAATAAGAATTATTACTTTGGAAAAAAAAAGAAGGGCAAAAACCAGACATACATGTGGGAAGTAAGCACAAGTATCCATGTGTTACACTTGAGGTAGGATTTAGGAATTAATCGGTTCTGATGATATCACCATTTCCCTTCTCTGTTTGCCTGGGATACATCCCAGATTAATTGTGGTAGATCCTTGAAACATTGGAAAAAGAGAAGATGTAAAGCTCATTTTTTCTTGGCCCCCACACCTAGTACTCAAGAAGAATAACAGTTCCCCTAAATAATTGAAAAAGCCATTGGAAATTTCCTGTCATTAAAAATCATTCTACCCATTGGCATATCAACCAGCAACTTTTCTGGGATCTTAAAAGACCATATTGTCAAAAATTCATTTAACTGAAACTACTTGATAACAATCTGTTTATCTCCTCGGGTTAATAGAAGAATGGCCATTTTAATTTGATATTTAACATGAATTATGTTGAATTCAGATGGGAATTTGAAAAGTAAATTATTTCAGAACTAGCAGGAAAACACATGAATCTTTGTGTACGTCTTACTCTGTAGGGCAGATATCATGGAACAGGTACCCAGGCTATTCAAAGAGAAAATTTGTTAGTTATGAGCATCTTCTTTTTTTTGTCCTCAGATTTTTGTTTGGTGGTGGTTGTTTTGGGGTTTTTTTTACAGTACCCCTTATTCACAAATTCTCTAGTATAGATTCATTTATACTGCTAGAAGTTTATTAAGTTTATATTTATGAAGGGAGGATAAATTATCAAGAATAACCCTCTGGTGATATCGGCACGTTGCACTGCGCATTAAACCTCAGGATGCTTCGTTTTCCTTGGAAAGGGTTTTGATAAACGCTTGAAGTGACTCAGTTCAAACATCTCAAAGAGCATCCAGCTTTTCTCCTCTCTCACATACTTTCTCAGGTGACATCAGTGTGTGAATGAAAAACCCAAAGCCACTTGTGAGCTTGTAAGCACTGAGCCATCAGCCAAGCGTGGCACGGAGCAAACAGACCGGGCATGGCACTTGGAGTTTAAAAATTGGGTTTAAAAATACTGCCTGGATAACAGCTCAGGGAGAACTGGTGGAAATTTAATAAGCAAAAAGAAAAAAAAAAAAAAAAAAAAAAGAAAAGAACCGTGTGTCTTTACCACAGGTTTTTGAATAAAAATGAAGTATGACAGGCCCAAATGCAAACCATATGAAAGGAGCACTCTATCTACCACGCAGTTCTCCACCAGAGATTCATGCTAATTCAATAACAATACCTTGCTTCCTTCTCACCAGCCAGCACCAAACAGCTCAATCCATCTGGAAGCTATTTCCCAGACCTTGATAAATTGCCCTAAATCTGCCCTCTCAGCATTTG
This sequence comes from Corapipo altera, assembly GCF_003945725.1. NCBI lineage: Eukaryota > Metazoa > Chordata > Aves > Passeriformes > Pipridae > Corapipo > Corapipo altera. The sequence continues at coordinate 1,676,093 of NW_020884887.1, forward strand.
TTTTTCCTTGTTTGATGTAGATTTTCAAAAAATCCTGTGTAGAAGAGTGCATCAATAAAGTGAAAAACCCACCCATTTTTTTCAAATGTAAGCTGACGGCTTTATAATGTTCCCTGGGTAGGGACAGACATTACAAACTGTTTTCTGGGGTTCCTGTGCTCATGCCAGCCTTCAGATAAAGCCAGTAGGCCAGCCAGCAGAATGCCACCTAAGTTTCCAGTTGCCAAAGTGGTGCCTGATGAATCAGGATGTTCTGTCAATTAACTGCATTCTCCAAGGCCTGTACTCTGATTTTCACTACCACATTGACTCCATGTCTGACTTTTCAAGCTCATAAAAATGTTTTTGCTGTTGAATGTATACCTTTTATGGGGCTTTTAGCAACGTGCAGTGCTGCCCTTGGTGGTCTGAGTAAGCTTAAAAGTGAGATAAGCCATGGACCACCTGAGCTGCAAGGCCAGAGGGCACCAGTGGTGTCTGATGAGGACAGAAATAGAGAATACTCACTCAAGAAGGGGCAAGGCCGTGCTGATAACAATCTTTGCTGCTGCTCTTCCCTTAAAATGGGTGATGAATGTGTGTGCTGTAGATAAGCCATGGTTGAAACAGTGCTGTTGGGGTTGTTCTTTGGGGAGAAATCCCCAAAGAGTGGGAGCTGGTGGGAAAGTGCCACCTCCAGCAACTGGCAGGATCACGGGCAGGAGCTCCAGGGTGCCACCAGTGCTGGCAGGAGGTGGCTCTTCATGTCATGAAACTTGTGTTTTCATATTAAACATGGGCATAGGTGTAATTATCCAGTAGTTTTTTGTTTGGTTTTTTTTTTTTTTTTTTTTACTCCATGGCATTCTTTGAATGATTATTTAAATAATGTGTGTGGTTTAGATTGTAAAGTGTGATTGCCAGTAGAGAAATGGATCTTTCTTCCACTGGAAATGCTGCTGGCCACCTGCAGAGCCAGTGTGTGTGAGTGCAGCTGGGGGCTGGTAAATAGATAACAGAACTGTACCAATCCATTTATCCTGCAGAGTGTGTGGCTTTTAAGTATTCCCATTGATATTGCAAAATTGAGTCTATGGGTGTTAGAATTCAATAGAATAATCAAACTTGCAATCAATAAGCCATTGAGAAGGGATTCACTTGAATAGCTGTAGTAAAAATTGAGGTAAGGGAAACCAACACAATGTATTTTGCCATTGCTGCATTCTGAAAATGCCCTTTTGGAGGTTTTGGACTGATTTCTGTGTCTTTTGTACATCAGGTTTTTTCCTTAAAACTGAGGTAAAAACAAATGGAGGAGAATAATTTCCTTCTTTCGAACAGACTTATTTGTAGAACTGAGGAAATAGTTTAAATTACATCTTTGTTTTATCTGAAATGAAAGAACATTGCCAACCCAGAACAGGAAACACAGTGCCTGCCTACAGCCTCTGTGATTGCTGAGGTAAAGGAGCCAGAGCTGCTGGGATGCAGGATGTTTGTCAGCTCTGGGTTCTGCTGGTACTGAAAGCTGTCTGAAAGGGAAAGTGAAGATAGGTAAAATTAGCATAGCCCATGTCCCACCCTTCAGGCACCAGTTGCTGATGTGTGTCTGTGGCAGAGTTGCTCACTAGGTTTTATCCAAATCTATTCACCTCCCTGTTGAGCTCAGCCAGTGTCCTGACTTTTCCAGCAGCACTGCAGTATCTGGAGGGTTCAGGCAATTTCACCAATCATCCAGAATGACAGATACAATTGGAAAAATCCTGGGTAAAGCTCCTGGGCTTCGGAGAGACAGCACTCTTTGCAGCCAGACTCTTGTGGTGGGAGGCATTACAGTGAAGCCAGAATGATATTTATTGAGGAAGCTGGCTCCAGATTTCTGCTAGGAATTTGGCTCTTCCCCCTCTCCACCCCCTAGGCCACGTTTTCATCCCTGGGAACACGGTTAGAAGCTGGGGGTCTCAGAAGAGAAAGTCTCTGGGACATGCAGGATTCGTGTCTATCCCATGTTGTGCACAGACACAACTGATGTGCCAGCACTCGAGCAGATCAGAGCAGCTGAGCAGAAGCTGTGGCTGCTGAGCACAGGTTATATCAATGCTGGGTACAGTCTGTGCCACTGGCAGGGACTTGGTGCTGCACTGACTGTATCATTCCCTCCTGAGGGTGCACATGGCCTTGCCTTTGCTTGGAGCAGGGGCATGAAAAATTCGTATTTGCACTTTGCTGTGTCGATGTTCCGTAACGTTGCACAAACAGTCTGTCAGTCCTACAATAATGGCAGTTTGAGGAGAATTCAACACAGAACTAAGGTGGGTGTGGTGGTGTTTGCTCATCCACAGACACCCAGGGCAGCCCTCACAGCTCAAGGGTGAGACAGTGAGGTTGTTGCAATGGGGCAGTTTCTCAGTGATGCTGGTTTGGGTGGGGTTGTGTGGATGTTGTGTGAGCCTGTGCCTACTTTGTTAGGCTAATACTGCATGCAAATGTAGCTCCATGCTGTTGTTTCTTTGGGTCTGTTAACATATCCATGTAAGTCCCATATACATCGTTCAGTGCACAAATAAATCCCCAGGTTGGAATTGCAAAGGGAGAAGAAATTGGAAGGAACTCTTCACCCAGCCTGCTCTCATCCACATCAGCCAGGAGAGCAAACACTTCTGCCTTCATGTGTTGCTCTGCCTTGGCCTCTTTCCTCTCCCAGTGTCAGGATTGGGGGTCAGGCAGTGGAATGTCAGATCAGTGCCAAGTTTTCACATGGAGAAATAAGTGCAGCAAAATGCTGCTCGTGTGAGGTGGTTCTGCCTTGAACTTTCATTCTAATAAATTCTCCTGCAGTGCGTGTTTATGTGATCTGGGGTGTTTTATTTTTGTTTGGTAGTTTTAAGCATACTAAAATTACTTATTAATGAATGTTGAAGAAGCATTTTCTACTCCTAGTAAAATAAAAGAGAAAGCCTTTAGGGATGAGAGGTAATGGGTGGCCACATAAAGTGAGTAGACCTATATTTATGTGTGGATTTCTAAGGCAAACACCAGTGTCAGCAATAGGTGGTTATAATTTCATATAATGCTCCTAGGGCAGAAAAAAACCTGGAGAAATCACAAGAATTTCCCATGTATGCTTATTCTGTAAAACCTACCGAGCATCAGTCAGACTTGTGTTTCTTTCTTTTTGCTCTTTTTGTTTTAGTAGTTCTAAAGAAAATAGAGATTTACATGTAGAAGAGCACAGAAATGAAAGGCTTAGGGAGGGATTACCACCCCAGTTGATGGATGAAGGTGTCGAGGCATGAACACACCCACCACAGGCCCTGTAAAAACACACTCACGTGGTGTGGCAGGCCCTAATGAGGGCTCTTAACAATAAAGAGAGCTCTGAAGAAGTATTTCAATTTTTGTCAGGCCAACAAGAAGGCAGATGTTGAGCAGCTTCAGGCGTTTGCTGTGTTTGTGCTGTGTCAGAAGTAGCTGAGCAGCTCAGGTGAATGACGAGCTGTACCCACAGGTGGGCACTGACATGTTCATTTTCTTGCCAGTGTGGGTTATTCCCCCTCACTCTGTTTTTACTGCTGTTTTTCTAGTCTAGTTCTAAATGCTTCGAGGTGACCTATCTTCCAATTTTTCTTTTCCCAGGGTAAAGGAGAAGTTTTTATTGGCATTTAAGCTGAATTTCAGGCTCTTCTTCTTATGTTTGCCTGGTCCTATTACGCTAAATAATAATTTTTCTTCCTCTGTGGTTTGCCTGTAGTTCAGGTGATTGCTGGTTGCTATAACTCTGCTTAATCAAGTTCTGTTTAACCAGCTCTTAATTTTCTGCATCCCCCCGATTTCCACGTGATTGAGTCAGTTGACATCGTTGGCCACGGCTCAAAATCCTCATTGTTAGATTTCCTTGTGATTGTCTGTCATCTGTCATCCTTGAGGCTTTCTTGGCACTGACTGCACTTGATGATATGGCTTTTTGGGTTTCTTTTGTTGTCCGAGAACACGAGCGGAGATTGTCCCTGGGAGGCTGATTGCCTTATTTTCTCCTTTCCTTTGGGGGTGATGGAGTTGGTGAACTTGCTACAAGCAGGCTAAAATGAAAACTTCATCATGTGAGAGTAAATTCTCTCTTGTTAACAGAAATGACCTAATGCCAGACTAGCTTGAGAATTAGTAGGTGAGTGAGTAGGGGAAGTGCACAGACACTACAGGTGAAGTTGTCCCAAAGCTCTCTGACAGTGTCAGGCTCCAGCTCTGAGCTGGTGCAGGGCACACCTCTCACCCTGTGGGTCCCCTCCTCGTGCTGCTGAACACCTCTGACATAACTGCTGTGTCTGTCTCAGTATCATAGTGGGCATGTTTCATGTCTTTGATGGTCTGAAAAACCCCTGTGCACGTTTGATTCTGAAATCCCTGCTGCCTGCCTGGGTTACCTGTCCCTGCCAGCCACTATCAGATGGATGCTAGAAAGGAGTGCTGGTATCTCTGAGCTGGAAGCCTTGTAGGGGAAGCTTTGCAGAGCTTCCACGAGCAGAACAGATTACACTGGCATTTTTGCTGATATAACTTGTATTTCAGTGTGAGACCCTTTATCAGCACAGAGCTGTTGCAAACCAAAAGCCTGAACCCTTAACAGACAGGGATACACCAGCAGAAGGATCTTCAAAGGGGCTGTGACTCTTCCAGCATCTTTAGCTCTATTTATTTCAGAAATCTAGTGAGCTCTTTTTAATCACATAAGCCCATATTAGGTTTCCTTGGGTTCCTGCTTGTAATGCATCCCTCCTCTCCATATTCAGCTTAAGTGTTAGGCATAGTTAATTTAAAATACAACAATTATGTTTTATTTTATTTCTTAAATGTCATTGATGGTATTTTTGTTTTCTCTACAAATGTCCAATCTTTATAACTTTTAACGAGAGTTCATGTTAAAAAAGAGACATTGAAAGGAAAAGCTTTATCACTACAACATTTATTTTACAATAAACAGGCCCTGAGGGTGCTCAGAAAACTGTTCTCAATCGTGAATCTTGGTTGAAGTAGGGACTGCTTATAAAATATTCAGTGTTGGGTTTACAGCAAATATTTTGGGTTGGATTTTATGTATAGAGTCCAGTCTGGACAAAATTAGCTATATTCAGTGTCTCTAATTTTCTTCTACATCTTCCAGAACATTCACACAGTGGTCTGCATCAGCCACTTGTAACCTTGGAAGCTCTAGAGCATCTGCCTCATCCAGTTTGGCGCCTCCAGACTCAGTTCAGACATGTGCCATGTGAATTGACTCCGTGATGGATTAATGACATTGATTAAAAGCCCAAAAGACCATTGAAACCCAAAGTGCTTATGTAAGGAGAGGTTTGGAAGGGCAATCAGGATTTATGTGGTAATGAATATAATTACAAAATAAACCTCGGATGTCCACAGAGAATTAAATCCCATACTCATAGGAGAAGAACCAGAGTTTTTAAAAAATAATATGATGAATCCTTGCACTTTGACTTTGACAGACAAATTCCTGATTACTCACTACAGAGGTAATGGAAGGTGCATTATACCCTGGAGGATCATAAATCTTTCTGATTTAAATAAAATGAGGCCTGAGAGAGCAGAGTTTGCCTAATTTACTATAAATTGACAATTGTGATTTATTAACAAGGACAAGGGAGTCAGTGCTGCTGCCATGGCCAATTGTTGTTTAATCAGATGCCAGGTGAACCTAGGCTGGCACAGGAGGTAACTCTACAGTGCTGAAGATGGTGGGGTGTAAATGTTGTCTGTGGTTTTGCTTCAGACAGTAACACTGGGAAGGTTTGCAGAGGGAGTTAAATCAGCCCAGTGATGGGAGGGGCAGCACAAGAACAATGTCAGAGTATCTTCTTTTCATACCCACCTTCTGTGCCATTTAGCAACCAGGATATCTCATGATGGTTGTGAGCAGCAGGTGACTTTGTTGATGTTTTGATATGTCAGTGTAACTGCAGCTGTATAAACAAAGATGTACTAAAAAAAAAAAAAATCAGATAATTCTAGGTAAATTCAGATTAATGTTAAAACTCTTTTTTCCAAACTGGAAGTGGATAAAATTAATTAATTTTTCATGTTAAATTAATCGTATTTTAAGCAGCAACCCTCAGAAGGTACATTTTTACAGAAGGTACATTTACCTCAGAAGGGATGAAGAGAAACAGTTAATTCATCCCCACTGTGGGTGCCCTAACCCGAGGTGTGGGTGTCTGTAGCAAGGTCTGTGTTCTGAAGGAGGAGTCACAGATTTTTGTGAACAACAGATGATCAAAATCTTTCAACTTCCACCTGGCAATCTAAAAGCAATCTGATCCAAAATTACTGTGATATTATCCAAGCCTTGCCAAATAATTTGTATATATCCCTAAGCAGATGGGTCTGATGTACACCCCGCCAGCTCTTCTTGTCGTTTGACCTTGCCAATGAGCTTCATCTTTTCCAAATTGAGGTTTAGCCATTATGTCTATGGCAAGATGGAGCATAAACAAGGAAACAGTATCACCTGGACCTACTGAAGAGCTTCTAACTACTGTATACAGATATCAGGGTGTCAGCTGTTCTACAGATCTCTTAATATCAGTGCAGCCAGGAAATCAGTTTAAAATGGCTCCAGTGGTAAAATAACAGTAATTCCAAATACCGTATTTTTTAGCCCTTCCTGAAAAATAATTTAAGTTAATTTTATATTTCAAAATCAGTTTCATTCTTCACTCGGTTTGCAACATCTCTGACTATTTGGTAGCCAAGTATTCCCCTCCCAAAGCTGTGTTTGTTGAGGTGTCCATCAAGTCCTTCGTGCTGCAGTCAGCTCAACGTGGCATGCCAGCTTTCAAACCTTCCTTTAAGATTTGCATGTAAAACTTCTCCTTTTCATGATCCCATTATAGCAAATACTGTGTTCCTTTGCCTTGAAAGGCTCTGAAATACACAGCTGGGCATAGAAGTGGAGAGAATTTTTCCTAACAAACTTGTAGCTTAGTGTATTGGCTTTGAGGCTGAATTCATAGGATCATGTTTCCTTGGTCAATTGTGCAAAATTATTCTTGTTTTTTCTCTGTATTTATGGCTGATAAATGTACTTATCACAGGGGAAGCTGCTGAATGCCTCATTCTTATTTTCTGCCTTAACTGTCTACTGGAGTTGAAGTTTATGTGATAAAGCTTTGTTTGTGAGATACCTCCTTCCCTTCCTGGCCTGGAAAATTTCAATTTACTCTCCAATTTTGACTATCTTTGACAGAGGGATAAAGGTTTCAAATGGTGAAAGAAGACACTTCTAAAAATGCCATTAGAAATTAGCATCAGTTTATACCCTATTGGATAGCTGCATGGCATAACTTTTGAAAACCCTTTGATCACAGTTCTCACTGTACTAAGCATGAAAGTAAACCTAAAATAAAATAAAAAAAAAATTTCAAACTGAATTCTTTTTCTGTGCTGAGTGTCCAGGTCTTTTATTATTTCTGGGGTTTTTTTCCCCCTCTCTTCTCATCCCATCTCATCTCATTCTTTTATATGAAGAATCAGGAATCATGACCTGTTTACACATCATGTTTAGCCCTTCACTCTGCTGTTGGACCTGTGCAGGTCTAATATATGAGCAGGTCCCACTGGCACATGCAGATGTGTTTGTAACACTCGAGTGTATTTATATCTGTGTACACCAGAATAGTTCAGAAAAACTGATGAAATACTTGCCAAGCTCTGTGGAAGCAGAGCAGAGCTCTACATAGTGGCTTCAAATGTCCATTTATTCTCATTTCACAAGATTAGGAGGTTGAAATTTTAAAGCTGTAAATTTGAATAACACTCCTGAATATGCTCATGGAACACGTTGTACTTCTCACTTATCCTTCTGTGAATTTTCCTTCCAGCCTATCATGAAGTGGAAGATTTATTAAACTTTGAATGTAATGATTTCTTATTAATTTCTGACCAGGACACCCATAAGACAAGTGTTTCAATGCTTGTGAGACTGAGAGTTGGATGTGGATGCATTACTCCCACTATTAGGAATGTAAACGACAGAGTGTGCAGTGCAGGATCTTTGTAGCTGGTAGTTTTGTCTGTTTACCCTAAAAGCTTTAGCTCTATTTAGACCCTGATAATTAAGTTGTTTATGAAAACTTCCTAGTTCTTAATTTAAAGTCTCTATCAACTATATTTGTCTTCATCTAGTATTTTTACCAAACACATGAACGCTCCCATCTGTTCTCCACATATACCATCTAAATAAAATTTATTATGAACACATTGTATGCTGTTAACAACTCGAATAAACTTTGGTATTTCTTTTGTATAGCTCATTTTTCCAGCGTGCTGGGAAACACTGTAGTCATTGAACAGGGCTGTAATTAGCTGGAAAGAGGTCTCCCTATTCACAAACCATTGAAGTTGGACAGACTTCTGCCTGTCTGCAGGTGTCTTCCTCGCTGCCTGGATCACGTTTCTCCTGCAGTCAGCAGTGATGGTTTTATACACCAGGAGGTTTCAACCTTCTGCCTGTGGTGAGCTCTGTGCTGCTGCCTCTTAACTGTGCCCACTGCTGTTAGAAACGGGTGAAGGATCATGTTAACATGGACAGAGTTCAAATCTCTGCCATGTGAACGTGGATGGAGCTCTCAGTCTCCACAGACAATACTAATTAGTGAAAATTAATCTTAAAAATATCATTGCAGTAGTTGATACAGTGTCAAAGCAAATGAGTGGGTTTTTAACTGCATTATCCCTTATTCTTCCTGCTGAGGTCTTTATTAGTTTTTTTGCTACTTGTTCTTGGGTGTTTTACTGATCATGGTGTAATGTTCCCACTATTGGATACTTGTAAAGGCTGGAATTTGGCACAGCAGTGCTGAGGAACAGCTTGTAGATACACTAATGCCCAGTACGGGTAATTTCAAACAAAGAACTGACACTTTATAAGTCTGGTGGATAGTTCTGTTCTCATTCACTGAAATATGGAGCTGGAAAAAGTCTGGACCAGCTGAGGTACTTCAGCTTTAAAAAGACAGCTGGACTCTGAACATATATGTCTTCTAATAAGTTGCAGAAGTTTCCTGTTTCAACGCCTAAAGTGTTTCTTTTCCACAGAAAATGAGAAAAAAATATATAGAAGTGTTTTGGATCTGATGCCTTCCTATCACACTAGACAAAAATTTATTGCATCCTAAAAAAGCTCTAGAAGTAAAATATTGCACACAGGGGGACCTTCATCCTCTTTCTGTGAATTGCTGAGACAGTCCTATCTTCTTGCCTGTCCTTGAAACAAAGTCTACACCTCTTTTTCTGATTCAGACTTCATTAAGGGGCTCTTTAGTCTTGAAGCAAATAGACAATATTCTCCTTTGTAACAATAGTTATTTCCAAGTAATGTAATTCAAGGAGTATTTCCCAACTCACAGATAAATTAATTTTAGTGATGCTTGACAGCAATTCCATTTTTCCAGTAAGAACAGTCTTACTGTAAATTGAGACTAGAGAATTGCATTATTAATTTGAAAGATGTTTCTAGAATGTCTTTAGGCTCTTCTGGGTAGGGACAGTCTCGTATAGAAATAAAATGGCCTTGCTTTCCTGTAGATTTATTAGTACCACTATTTTCTGCAGCTTCTCTCCTTTCAGAATTCTTTGTTTTCATAGCCTTCTGTGTTTGGGAAGTTGTACTTGTTTTGTGGGATCACAGTGTGCTATTGATAAAGTCAGCTCAGAGAAGATAATCCTTGGAGAAGGATTAAGTGTTGTTTGCCCATTTATTACAATGAGTAAACTGAGTCAGAGAGTCTCTAATTTTCCTAAAGCCACATAGCAACTTAGTGTTGCAATTAAGTCTGGCTCAGCAGCAGATACTGATGGGTTTTCCTGCTGCCTGAGGCCCAAGAAGCCGATAATTCAGCCATGTTCAGGACAGGAATGAGAGCTGAGTCTGTCATGCAAAATTTCATGTGCCAGTGTGAGCGACTTGCTCTCATTTTAACATTTATCTTTATTAAATTTTTACAAGAATATTCAAATTAATCTATGGAATTACAGTAGAACTGATGGGACTGTTTTACATGGTGTTCAACTGTGACAAAAACTTTCAGACAAAACAAATGCTTTGCTTCTTGCTATGCTTGGCTGCAAAGGAATTAATATTTTAGTGATACAGGGATGAAGAATTCATATGAAACAGAAGTAACTGATGTCTGAGACAGGGACATGGGAAAATAATAACCAGTGTCTTCCAGCTACACTACAATAAGGTGGTAAAGAGCCAGGATTCACAAGACAGATGGACAAAAGAGGGGCAGTGTTGGAGAAAGGTGGGAGCAGAGCAGTGTTGGTGCTGCATGGCTCTCGTCCACACAGCGCTGCGGGGCCACATGGTGCCGAAATAAAACCTGCGGGAGCTTCCCTCGGCGCCTTCCCAGTTCTTCCCTGAGACATTTGGGGACTCAGGATTTCAAATGGAGAAGGACAGGCTGCTTGGCAAAGGCAGCATGGATGAAGCAGAAAGCCTCTGTGCCAGGGCTTGGGTGAGGTCCTCACGTGCTGCCTGCACCGCTGTGCTGGGCATGAACTCACAGCCCGGCAGGGGGGTGGCCAGGTCTTTCTGTTGTTCTTTGGAAACGCTTCTCTTTTGGTTCAGCTATGGAAAAAGGCTGTCCCTCTTTCCTCGTGTTGGTAGGAATTTTTAAAATGCAAAGCTGCTTCTCCTCACTCTGGGGAATGCTGGAGACAGAGCCTCAGGAAATACAGCGCTGTTAACAAAGCTCCTCTGTGGTGTTGGATGAAAGTATAATATAACATGTAAAGTGTAATATGTATAGTGCTGAATCCGTGGGCTGAGGCCAACAGTGTGAGGTTCAATAAGGTGAAGTGCTGACTCCTGCACTTGGGTCACAACAACCCCCTGCAGCGCTACAGGCTGGGAAAAGAGTGGCTGGAAAGATGCCTGGGGGGGAAAAGACCTGGGGGTGCTGGTCAGCAGCAGCTGAACATGATTCAGGGGGTGCCCAGGTGGGCAAGAAGGCCAATGGCACCTGGCCTGTATCAGGAGTAGTGTGGCCAGCAGGACCAGGGCAGTGATGACTGTCCCTCTTCACTGGGCACGCTGAGGCACCGCAAATCCTGGGGTCAGTTCTGGGCCCCTCACTACAGGGAGGGCACTGGGGTGCTGGAGCATGACCTGAGAAGGGCAGTGTTGCTGGGGGAGAGTCTGGAGAGTCAGGGATATGAGGAGCAGCTGAGGGAGCTGGGGGGGCTCAGCCTGGAGAAAAGGAGGCTCAGGGGGGACCTTCTCACTCCCTGAAACTCCCTGACAGGAGCGGGGGGTCAGGCTCTGCTCCCAGGGAACAAGGGACAGGACAAGGGGAAATAGCCTCAAGATGTGCCAGGGGAGGTTCAGGTTTGGCATCAGGAAGAATTTCTTCACTGAAAGGGTGGTCAGGCACTGGAATGGGCTGCCCAGGGAGGTGGTGGAGTGCCCATCCCTGGAGGTGTCCAAGGAATGACTGGACGTGGCACTCAGTGCTCTGGGCTGGCTGGCGAGGCAGTGATCAGTCAAAGTTTGGGCTCAATAATCTCAGAGGTCTTTTCCAGCTTAAGTGATTCTGACTATAGTGTTCAATACTACTAATACACAAATATTGCAACTCTACACATTGATGTCACAGGCTGGGATCTGCCTACTTTGTTTAGCAACTTCGAAATCATTGCTACTCCTCTTAAGTACAAGGTAAAGAATGGTTTTAAAGCAAGACCAAAAAACCCAACAATCTGGGTTGAACTAATATATTTCCCAAGATATTTTTCTCACCTTGACTGCAGTCATCTACCAGGTTTCCAGCAGATGAGCTGGCAGAGGGCTGCTGCCAACAGGATCTTTGGTAGGAAGAGTAGAGCCATCTCTTAACTTCTTGTGATTGCAGAGATCTCCTAAGTATTGAGACTGAGGTGGCTTTACTCCACCCTACTCTGTGAATAACTGAAAAGCAAGATCAAAATTTTTGATGTATTTGCCCATTTTACAAAGAGCATGTTCTAATCAGCAGAATACAGTGATCAGAGACATATGTCTGTGCCTTGAAGGGCCAATAAAAGTAACAGAGGAGGTTGCTCAAGCTGGTGAGGCTCAGCTGGAACTGATGTATGTTTTAAGGCAACCTTTAAGAAGGGAACTGATTCAATGATGATATCTCAAACAGGATTTGGTGTTCTGTGCAGAAATCCAAACTCAGCTCCCATGACATAAAGGAACTTTCCCCTGTGGGTTCTGACAGCTCTCAGTAATGAGCACAGTGTGTTGTTGCAGTGTTTAACTGAGCACTTGGTAAATGCAGCTGATGAGTGCTGGCTCCACATGGGCTTGTGCTGTGTGTGGCCTCCTGCTTACCTTTGGTTGTGATTCTTTCTTTTCGTTGTAACTAACATTGAAGTGTGTTAGAGTAATGGTGAAACCAGCTGTTTCCTTAAAACAGCCTAATGAAAGAGTTCATTGAAATCTTGAAATCGAAATGATGCCAAGATACCCACCAGTCCCCTTGGTCAGAACACTTGCCCTGCCCAAATTCTCCCTGAAGTGATGAATATATCTGATCATCAATAAAGAACATTAGGTGATGTGATGGGTCTGAAGACCACAGACCTCCTGTAAGTGGTGCCACGAGCAGAGTGAGGGAGCAAGAGACATTGATTCAGATGGCATGACTCCTACTAACCTTGTTTCTTTTGAATTTTCCCAAATAGGGTCGAGACTGCAGTGTGCCCATTAATTCTTGCATTCAAAACCCATGTCAGAATGGAGGGACCTGCCACCTCACCGAGGCAAATAAAGATGGATTCAGGTACTAGCACAAATTTCATTTAAAATGAGATGATAAAATTAAATGTGTTTCTACTTTGCACTACTGAGCTGTAATGGCTACTTCATAGAAACTGCTGCATGTGACACTTATATTTGTATTACAGAATAATTAATCTGGTTTCATTGGTGTGACATATCATTTCCTGTGAAACCTCCTTATTTCTTTATAATGGAATATACACTTAAGAGCTGTTTGGAGCAGTCTCCCTGATCTGCACTGTCGTATCTGTATCCTAATTTTCCTTGGGGCATTTCAATCCCACGTCTAGCTGTTTTTGTATTTGTAGAATGAGCATCTGTTGCTTGACAACCTGATGCAAAATGTTTTCATAACTGAAGAATCTTGTAGACAAACAGGCTTTAAAGAAACAATTAAAAAGCATGGGGAGATTGCCACATCTTGAGTTTTGTGCCTGCAGGAGAACAGCCTCTGCAGCTGAATATTACAGATTTTAGTTTGCCTGGTTAAGACAGTTGTAACATAGGCAGGGATACTCCAAGAGAAGTGTAGAAATTTTCATGAGGTAGCTGGAGATCTGTGCTGCTACAGGCACTATTTCACAACTGAAAACATACAAGTTTGAGGGTTTGGTTGCTGGTTGTCATTAAAGTTGATAGAGAATTTCTTTTTAAAGAAGAGCTGCTGAAATATTCATAGATTTGGTCCTCAGCATTTATGGTGTTTCTTGCAAAACAAGAAGCAGAAAATGGAAGAAATGCCCCAAAGCTCCTCTGTCTCAGTGTGTGGTTGTGCTGCTTGACAGACTCCAGAGATTTTGGTGAAACCACTGCTCTGATCTGGTGTACCTCCTCTTGATTCAATTTTAGCAGGTCCAGCAATTTTTGGAGTAAAAGTTCAGGTTTAGTTTCTGCTTGAGAGAAATAAAGGTCTGGTGGTCTTCAGTTCCAGTTCCTTTTCTAGTCACCCTCATGCAATAATGTTTAGATAGCTTTTATCAGCTTTTGCCAAAGCAAAATTGTACCATATTAGAATATCTGGGTTTTGTCATTCAGTACACATTTTTCAAAAATACAACTGATACTAAAAATGCAATAGTAAAACATTTTAAAATATCCATAATACGAGAATGAAAGGCTCCAGTTTATGTTTTGGATTGGGTTTTTCTTTAGCATTTTTATTTTGTCCCGTGGTAGAAAATAAAAAGGTTTGAATGACCTGAAATAAAAACTACTTCTGAATTTTTCTCATGAAGAATTATACAATTTCAGAGGCTTTGCATCAGTTCCAAATGAGCATTGTTTTTGAGATCCTTTATAAAACTGCAGGGGTGGTTTTGTTGCTTAACAGCATTCGAGGCTTTTTAGGGAAGGTTTCTGCTTTTATAGTTATTTATATAGTTTCAGTTGGTCTAATAAAAGACGCATAAAACCATATCTCATCAAAATCTTGCTGCATAAAATTGAATGTTCAGCGTAGCTCTGTTTTATCCTTGTTTTTAATTCAGTCAGTCTACAGCCACTGTGGGTCTGGAGGACTGTGGAGCTTTGGCTGGGGAGAAATGTGGTGCGGGGATGGAACAGTCGGGTGACAGGGAAGAAAAAGAAACATTTTGAGATTGAATTTGGTTGGTTTGGTGGGAAATCTCTCCAGTGGATGGCAGCAGTCAGAGTTACATGCACATAAATTGTGTTCATCAAGATGGGAAAGCATTGCCTTAGATTATAGGCTGTGAGGAAGCGGATGTCAAAAACATTTTCATGAGAGGCCTCCTTGGATTTTTTTTGTTGTGTGGCCTGTAAAAGAAATTATATCTTCTGTATATTCTCTTCCCTAGGGAAATATATTCATACACAAGCCCTGCTGCCAAACTTGTCAAATCTTTACTCTTGTAAAAAGGAAACTTAAGCCAAAGCTTTCTCCCTATGAAATGCCAAGCAGTTTAACTCTCAAGTTTCTGCAGCCTTCGACGAAAAAGCCACCATTTTAAATAATGCTGAGGTGGTGATGTTCCCCCAAAGACAGGAAACTCTCAGTTTTGGCTGAGATTCCAGCCTGACTCGCCCCGCTGTGCCTGGTCCCCACAAGGGCTCACAGCAGCAGGGGATTGAGGCGCTCAGGTTTGCTGGAACAGCAGATCCTGGAGGGACAGCAAAGGGCAAAGGTTCATCTGGAGTTATTCCATCTTCTTTTACCCTTGTACTTGTTCAATCCTGAGTAATTTCAAATTCTCTTTCTTCGAGTAGGCGCGAACTCTGCGCTAAGGGACAGATAAGTGACACCGTGTGGCTCAGAGGACTGGAGACATCAAGCTCTTCCTCCCTTTGAATTGTTCTAATCTAATCTGTGTCTTCCCTGACAAAAGGTTGCCAAAAAAGAGTCCGCTTATTGAGACTGATAAAAAAGATGGTCAGTCAGACACGTCCCGGTGGTTTAGCATTCCTGGGAGTGAGGCTTTGGCAGGAGGCAGAGCTGTCAGCTCTGCTTCACTTTTAGCCACAGGCAGCAGCTGATCTCCGATAACCTGCGGTGCTGGGAAACAACTGCTCTGGGTTATTTTAACTTTTCTCCACATAAAACCTCCCTCCGTTTCCCAGATCAGGGGTGGGTTTTTTCCACAAACTTAAAGTTCCCTCATAAATGTAAAATCCTGGAACTGATTAACTGCCTAGTGTTAATTCTGCCTAGTTCAAGGAAAAACATTGCACTTCCAGACTTGCAGGCTACTCCTTTGGGATATAGACATAAAAAGCTTCTTTACCAAGGAATTGTAATAGTCCTGAAAGAATTTACTATCTCTGTTTAAAAGCTGATTTTTTTTGAAACATGATACACTGTATGTATATATATTAATATAAACAGATGTTAAATGATTTCATTAGAGTTTATTTAAAAAATTGAATATAGTAAACTTACAAAATTGCCAGCTTAAAAAAAAACTTACAGAATACTTCAGCTGCAAAAGTTTACCCCAAAAAGGTTGTCATTGTCATTAAGTTTTGTGTTCCCTTGCACCTTCATGAGGATAGTGGGATTTTATTTTGGGGTTTTTTGGGGGAGGGGAAAACACACCAGTCCCTAAACAGGAGGAACAGGGAATCTGAACCTTTACGTGGTCACAGCATCTTAGAAAACAGTTCTTTCCTGCATGGCTCCATTATTTCCAAGGCCCACATGAAATGCTGTCTCACAGGGATTCACTGTTGAGTCACTACAAAGTTTTCATCGTTGTCCCAGGAATTCATTTTCTCTCTCGGTCAGCTGGAACCCAAGTTTGATGACCTTCCAGTCACTCAGCAGACTTCATTTTTCTTCTAAGCTTTTTCTGGGAGAATACATACAAGCAGTCCCAAACTGCAACTCTTTCAACGTGTGGTTCAGTCCAAGTCCCAAGTGGTATATTTTATCTTTTAATTTCAGGCCTCATATCTGGCACATTTGAATGCAAATCAAAATAAAGAATCACACGTAAGCAATAATGTAAAGACTCCCTATAATACATAAGGACCAGTAGCCAAATGCCATCAATCATTCTGACATTTCCCTGAGTATGGAATGTGTCCTAATATTGAGCAATTGTATATTGCTCATATGAATTGTTACTAATGGTAACTCCACTGAGTTGAACCATTACTGTGATAGTATTTAATAATGTCATTTTTAATTGCATACATCCAAGTTGTCCCAATCCTTTTGTGGAAGGAGAATGGTGTTATATTCATACAAAAATCACCAGCACAAAGCCACTCTTGTTGCTTTTCTTTAAATGGAGAGAAAAATTTCTGCTCCCAAACGGAGACCTTGTCTTCCAATTTGCAGCCTGGAGCATATTTTTATGGTTGAGTTATAAACCTCTGAAAATGGGGTTTTGTAATCAAAAAGGGAGACATGATGAATGTCTCATTGTATTTAATTAGATGTTTTTAACCCCCTCCCTGACATTTGCCACAAAAGATGGTATGCCAGCTCTTCTTTCCTATCTGCCTCCTGTGATCCTCTGGACCATTGCAGGGTCAGCAAGAGGACATGTTTTATTAGCAATAATAAGCTTGAGACAGGAAAAGAAAATATTCCTTATTGATTTATTGTGTCCTAAATTGGATTTATTTGAGCAGTTTGGTTTTGGTTATTCATGGTGAAGGTTTTCTAACTCTCACGACCTGTGGATGGTCCCTGCAGAGCTGAATGAAGGTGACTGTGCCTGGTATCCCTGTTCTCTACCTGTTTGGGAGACCTTACTGTTGTGGTGGCTCAAAACACATTCCCTTCCCACTTTTTTTCCCTCTTTGTTGTTCCCTTCTGAGATGGCACATCATGAAGAATCTAACCTAGTCCTCAGGGTCCAGCCTAGGACTGCTGAGGGTGGATGGAAAACTCTGTGCCATCCCTCCCATGGGGAGTCCCTGTGCTCTGCTCCGTCGGTGGCAGGCAGGAGGAAGGGAAGGCAATGTCACACTCAGAGCAGCCAGCCCAAAAGCCATGCAGCTTTCTTCACAGATTCTGAAGATCTGTTTCTCCAGGGCATTCCCCATCCCAACCCCATGACACCTCCATAAAGCAGGATAACCACCTCCTGTCCACTTTGTCCATCTGAGCTGAAAAAGCTCCCCTGCAGTTGTGTCTGCATTAGCAATTCTCCTGGTTTCTGAAAGCAGTGGATGGCCATTAGTGTGACTGCTGTGGTGCTTTCTGGTTTTCATCCTCATCCATCAGCAGTGCTTTACATTTGTTCAGTTCCTTTTCTGCCACCAGAGCTTGCATGGGAGAGGAAATGAACAGTTGAGTGAATGTGTAGTTTGGACTGGGACTCAAAACAACCCTTTCTGTGACTAGTGAGTGAACAGCAATGCTGGCACTTCAAAACTGACACTTCAAATACCATTGCTGGCTTCTTATAAGCCACTGAAATGACCAGAGCACTTAAAACATGTTTTTAGACTCTCTTTTTGGAAACTCTGGCCTCAACCTCTTCATCACTTACAGACAGTTTAAAATATAAAGCTTCTGTTTGTAACCATAGCTTCTAGATCTAGAGAGGAAAGGAAATGGAGATTGAAAAAAATGTCAAGTCATTCTTCAACCATTTAGTTTGTTACACTCCTTCTAGAGACCATACATCACAGTCTTGAGAGACAAAATATTTAGTGCAATTATTCTTCACTGGTGTCCACACCCTCACAGAACCATTACCAGCTCTGCCATGATCTGTCTTTTAGTTGAATTATCTGGGCATCATCAGCCCTTCTACAAACAGATGTTGGAGGAGCTGCAGAAGTACTGAAACCTGACTGCACTTGTAAAAGCAATCATTCCCAAGCATTTCTTGTTTGGACAAGTGACAGAGTGGTAATGAGAAGAAAATGCTTCTGTCTGTAAACTCAATTCAAGTTGGTCTTTGAAGAGAGTGAACTACCTAAAAGCTGCCAAGCTGCCCTGAGATTGTGCAGTCCTCAGTAGGCAAGTGTCCACATTCCCACAAAACCATTAACAGAGAAGCCAAGGATTTGAATATTGTGATGGGTGTTTACTCCCCTGCCCTGGAGCTGCTTACTTCAGTTCAGAGCAAGAGTTACCAGTGAAGAAGGCAAAGGGAGCATGGCAGAGCCTGGCTCCTGCTGATGCTTTTTATGTCTCATGTAAATGATTTTGTGACCCCATGAACCATCAGACTGCATCCTTCACCAAACACATAGGGTTAAAATGCTCTGAACCTCGCAGCAGCAGCGAATTTGGCTCCGACAACTCACTTCTATATGTTTTCATTTCAGTTTTATGCCTCAAATCTCCTCCTCCTTCAGATCCATGCTAACATTTATTAATTTTTTTTTTCTTTCTCCAAAGCTGCTCTTGTCTCCTTGGGTATGAGGGGGAGAGGTGTGAAATAAACCCAGATGACTGCGAGGATAATGACTGTGAGAATAACTCTACATGTGTGGATGGCATCAACAACTATGTTTGTCTCTGCCCTCCTAATTACACAGGTAAGAAAGGGCCACAACAAAAGAGCAAGAATCCATGAGAAGTGCCTGATGAGAAGGGTCCAAATCCATGTTTATTTTGTGTATGAGCCTATAATTAATCAAAAATCTAGTCCCATTTTAAGGCAACCTGGATTTTGTCCTGGAGAGATATTAGTTCTATTAATGTTGCAATACGTGTGCTCACAAATATGGCTGCTTTTCTGAGTCAAAAAACTGATGCCTCATTTGTAAAATACATTAAAAAATAGTGTTTAAGGTGTTAGATAAATCTGTACCTCAGCATACAAACTCTCTAAATGTATTTCAGAAATATTCCCAGTTCTGTGCTGAGTCTGATATACACCTGTTCTGGAAAATCTTGGCTTTTAGGGCATGGCTTTCCCCTGAGGTCTCAGAGGTCTGTATTTATTTTTAAAAAAAAAAAAAAGAGAGCCTGACAATGTGCTGCTTAAGTTCATTATGTCCTTTCCACCAGTGGAGAAGCAAAGGCTGTGTGAGAAGCTGTGGGCTCAGGTGTGGACTTCAGTGTGCACCCCTGGCAGGTGGCAGAGTCCTCTGCCGAGCCCATGGCCACAGAGGTTGGTGACTGAGTTAGAAATGGGTTTAGTTTTTCCAGCTTCTATCCTGCATTTCAGATAAATTCCTTCCTAAACCTTCTGTGAGAGCAGAAACCCTCTTAACTGGGATCTAAAAATGCTTTTTCTCAAGTCGTTCTGGAACGGACTAATTCACATGGTGTTAGCCCAGCCTTCCTGGCTCAGCGTGCAGGGGTGAGGAAACACCTGCAATAGTTCCTACTTCCAGCCTTTGAAATGGGTTTATTACCTTCAGAGCAAGGAGAAGTAATGAAGGGCTTCTTGTACACTGGAATATATTACATGTCAGGGGATTTAATGAGGATCAAGCTTGAGTGGCTGAGTAAAGCAGGAGGAAAGCTTCTAGAATTTCCAAACTCTTAAAATACTTTTTGTGGCTGATACAAAGGAGGCCCATGTAAATCTTCAGCTGAGAAAAGCCTTATGAATTGAATGTACGTTTATTGGAGCTCTAAAATGATATTTCTGCCAAAACCTAAAAAACTTAAACTTAGCAAAGAGTTTTGCTTGTAGTATGTTGAGCCCACTGTGCTTATTTGTGCACTATTTTTGTCAGCTACTCTTGGGTGGTTTCAAAGAGGACTCAATACAAAGAGGCAGAGTCTTTACATTTACAAGGGGAAACATATTTGCCCAGCCAAGAAAACACATCTCTAGTAAGAAACTGAATCCAGCATATATGCAAATATGCTTTCCTTTCTGCAGGATTATTGCAGAATTATTATTTTTTTTAGATAAAAAAAGGTAGGAAAGAAGTAGATTGGGATGTTTACTCAGATGACCATCTGGATAAGGGCCAGAGAACTCGTGTGATACTTCAGAATCAGTTTTGAAATATTTTTAATCATCTTCCAGTGGTTTTTGGGGTTGTGGGGGTTTTTTCCACCTGAATTTTGTCTATGCTGTGACTATGCTTATTAGCAGGAGTTTGTGACATACCAGGGCCATGTGGGATCACACACAACTGTTTATGCCACACAGTAAGCATTTGCACACATAAGCACCTGCTAACAGTGCAGGCAGAAAGTTTGACTAAGGTTGAAGCAAAATGAATTTTTGAAGAAAAGAAGGAAATACTCCTGGAAAATATAATGTGAATCATAAGTGGAAAAGGTTGCAAAAGTAGGGGTGTTGCTTAAAACGGAATCTGAAGGGTTCCAATAGTTCGTGTTGCTTAAAATAGGAAGAGTTTAGTGAACTGTGATACAAGAATTGCCTTCACCTGCTTTCCCTCCATTTTGGAGGGGGATATTTCATCCAACCTGATCAATCAGCTGTGCACTGACTGCAGTGCAGCTGCCTGGGCTGAAACACCTCTCAGAGCCACACCTGGCCTTGGAGCACAAAGGGAGGGAGCAACATAAAATGGTTGGAAGAACTGAAGCCATCAGCCAAACATGAGTACATACGAGCCAAGCAACTGAGCTGTGGTTTTGAGGGTCCTTTAAGAGTTGAATCCAAACATGAGAGATTGGAAATCATGTGGAGTTGCTCAGTTGACTGAGCAGCAGCTGAGGAAATGCCATGGAAGCACAGAGGCAAGTCATGGAGACACTTGGGAAGAGTTTGTGTGCCTGACCTGGAAAGAGAGGGATCTGTTGACCAAAGAGTTTGACTGAAGTCTGCTATGACATCCAGGCATCTCTGTGTATGTTCTCTTTAGATAAAACTTTTTATACTGAAGAAATATCATTATCTACTTTAAAAAAAAAAAAAAAAAGTAGGTGCAGGTGACTTCAGTACTGCACAGGAATAGAAAAGCTTTGTATGGATTTGATCTCTATTTGAATGAACAAAGAATGGATGGCAGAGAGTACTGTCCAGGGAAGCAGCTTTCCTGTGAGGTAGCCTGGGGACAATGAGCTCTTGATGTGGGACTTTGCCTAAAAGGGCATAGACATCCTTAGGCAGGATGTATCCAGTAGGACAGAAAATATAGGTAAAATCCCTTTGTCTTGTGCCCAAATAATATACTTAGTTCTGTTGTTAACAAGGAGTAGGTAGACAGAGGAAGCTTTTCTTTTCTCACCAACACTTGTATGGAGAACAGAAATTTCTTTAAAAGGGTCACTGGCTGGGCTTTGTTGTTGAACAAATCCAGACCATACATTTTTATCGATGTAATTATGCAAGAGTTGTTGGTTCTGGGTACAGATGGGATTTCTCAGCAGGTGCTGAAGTTAAACCCCACGTTAATTCAAGAGTGGTGTGTTTTACACTGGAGCATTTCTGTCCTGATCCTCTGGGGATGTTTGCAGTAACATGCAGGCTGTTGGTTACAGGTGCCCAGCTCAGTTAGTGCAGATTCCTGCTTTTTCAGCTGGAGAGGCAGGCAGGCTCTGGCAGCACTGCCAGGCAGGTACCCTGAACCCCTCATCACTCCTGTGGGCTCGGATGCCACAGTTCTGGTAAGACTCCAGTGATATTTCAGTAAGCGCTGCATGTGTGGAACAAATGTATGTTGTAATAGGACAAACAGTCTGACTACAGGGAGGAGGAAGATCCAAGAGCGTGTCTGTATGTGTGTTGTTCTGTAAGAAATAGTTTGAGTCCCCCTTGGTTTAGTTGAGTAATGGTTAAATCACGATAGTAAATCTTACGTTCCTAAATGAAATGCAAATTAAAAATGTGCGTGTTGAAAATTTTGACTGTTGACAGAGTCGCAGTATCCAGGCTTTGGTTTTTTCCATACCTTAGTATTTTCCTGCTCCATGTTCTGTCTGTCTAGTTTTACTCATTATAGCCTTTTTAGGAAACAGTATCCCAAATTATGATGCATGAATTTTGCTTTCATTGGTTGGAATAATGAAGGCCAAAAATCTTTCTTCAATTAATAACATTTCGCAGTGTTTTCCTTTAAAATTCTCTGACAGTCTTTCTCCCCGCTTGAAGTAGATGAAAAATGCCCAATTTGTTAAGTGACTGCTGAGGAGAGAATTTCCCACACTCCAGCCCCATTTCACTTTCATTTAAAAAAAAAAGAAAAAACCCACACCAAAAAGCAACCCACGCTCCACAATAACCTCCTTCCTAGTTCTTTTCCATCTACTAGCTTCAAAACAATGTGGAAATACAAATGGATTCTATGAAGTGGTAATTTAAGTTAAAGAAGACAAAACTGAGAGGAGGGGAGGCAGAGAGCTGAATACCATGAAAACATTCCAGCCTCTACCTGCACCACCAGGTTTCCTCACCATTCTCACAGTCAATATTTTCAGTGTTTGTTGCCTGTATTTCAATAACCAAACCAACACTCATGTTGTGTAGTAGAGTCCTGATGGCTTTTATTGTCAGCTGATGTCTTATTTTTCTTCTGCCCAGCTGGTTATTTTAATCCTGAAGCTAAATTACAAACATGTATTTCTTCCAGGATAATCATGCACCCAAAATCCAGGCAGCTCTGAGCAGTGTAGGCTGGTTTATAACCCAGTTGTACCCTTGGTGGATGAGAGCTCCTCCTTACAGCTTTGTAGGTTTTCCTCTTCTTAAAAGAGAGACATATATAGGAACATCAAAAGAGAAACCTATGAATTAGATAAGCCACCCCCGTTCTTTTCCTTTTGGAATTTTTCTAATTTCTGCCTTATACAAACGTTCTACTCTCTCCCTGGCTTTAGAGTTTAGAAATGCAGGGTGGAATTCATAGAGCTTTTCCCTTCCACTTCTTTTTCTTATTCACTACTGTCATAGACCTCCTGGAGAGCCATCACTGTTTTGCTCATAGTCCTAGATTCAAATACAGCATCTCTTACCTCCAAAGAGATTCTCTCCTAAGCCTCATTTTCCTCTGGGTATCCAAGTGAAGAGGGGTCCAAACATATATAAAGGAACAAATGGGCTGCACCAAACATGTACTGTGTGCTTTGAATGGTTTTATGCTTTACCTGCTAGTTTATTTGGGACTTTTCCTTCCTCCTATCTGATTTTAGCCACAAGCAGAAATATGTAGCACTTCCACACAGAAAAATCCCCCCAGGAAATATAATCCTACTTTCTAAGGATCTTAAAAAGCCTCAAAAAATACCCACCCTCTTTGTTCTGAAAACTAAAAAATAAAAATTAGTGGCTTCTACTGCTTAAAATAGGTCTTTTCTAAAATACATGAGAGAGGAGGGGAGCAAGTGTTTTAAAATAGTTTGTTTCCCTGGGAAAAAGCTGCAAGCAGTTTGTATCACAGAAAAAAAAAATATATCTGAAAATAAATAACAAAAAAAAAGCTAAAAACTATTTCTGGTTTGATGTCTTTGGAAGAGAAGGCTAAGATCTATTTTACCTTAGGGGACCTTGTGGTGTCCTATGGTAGATGGTATCTGAGATTTTTGCAGCTATGCTGTTTTTAGACAGAGCAGAACTCCCTGTTAGTGATTATGGGCCCTTTTCCTGGTTTATCCCATTGTGGTGACACTGCCTGGCCAGAGCCAAGCACCCAGACCAGCCAAACAACCCTAGGGAAAGCAGCTGTGGGGTGGCTGCCCCTGTGCTGGAGCTCTCCCACCATAACCATTGTGAGATGATGTGACAGCACCCCCAAGACAGGCACCAGTGACAGCTGCACAGGGCTGAGGTGGATCGTGGCACTGTAGCTGCTTTTTCCACCCTGTGAGTTTTTAACTGCGTGTTTGATAGAGAAACAGGAAGGTTTGAGGTAGTGTGGTTCAGCCACAAGGATATGGACTGCCTAATAAACACTGAAGGCTTAAACAAGTACTTAACTATCAACTTCTTTTAAATTTTGGAACTTTAGCTATAACTTCCCTGAGACAAACAGTGAAAATTGTGGTCAGAGTTTGGTCTATTTTCTTCCTTTTATTTGAAGGAGTGCTGCCTTACATGGAAGTGTCTCAGTTTTAGTTACTTGGCAAATCTGAAGTGTGTTTGCTTTCTGTGCAGAACATAAAAAGGCACCCACATTCCCCAGTTGTGTAACTAGGAATGAGAAGTGCTGGAAGAGTTGGAAGGTTTGGGCTTTATTCAAGAGCCTAAGCCCACTTCCAGCCCTGTTTTTTTAGAAGAGAACCACATGTCATTGCTATCAGATTGGAGTCTCTTATCTCATCTACTGGGACTAAAGGAGGAAATAGCACAGTAACTGGCAGAGCTGCAGCCTGTCTTCAGCCTCAGTATGGGTGTCCTGTTATGTTGGAGTGCTCCAGCTCCAGGATTTCCTCTGGTCAAATTCCCATCTGTAAAATGTAAAGTGTCATGTTTGTGGAATAAGATATACCAGAGAATTTCTCTTTGTTCGTCAGGAAACAGTGTATCTATAAGAAAATGGAATGTCAGCTACTGCTGTCCTAAAGGATGGGTGGGATGAAATCATCCTCAAATGGGATGTACAATTCATTAAATCCAGTCTGTGAAGAAACACAGTGGGAAAGAAGCAAATGTTTCTGCATATGAAGTGCTCTGCAGAGACCTCCCTTGGTTCAAGGACCATGTTGGGTTCACTTGGCAAGGGTTTGGTGGCAGGGGAGGAAGGAGGCTGTAGGGGTGGCTTCTGTGAGAAGAGATCAGGAGCTGCTCCCCTCTCAGACCTGCCACTGCCCAAAGCTGAGCCCATCAACAATGCTGATGAAAAAACGTGAGAGAAGCAAGCATGCAAACACCAAGGCCAGTGACAAAGAGGAGGGAAGGCTCCCATGAAGACCACAATGAGGCAGGCTGTGCCCCTGCAGCCCAGGGAGAACCCAGAGAATCATAGGATCAGCTGGGTTGGAAGGGACTTCTGAGATCATCAAGTCCAACCCTTGATCCACTACCACCATGGTTACTAGATCAAGGCACTGATGCCACGTACAGTTTCATCTTGAAAACCTGCAGGGACAGAGAATCCACCACCTCCCTGAGCAGCCCATTCCAGTGCCTGATTACCCTCTCTGTAAAGAATTTCTTCCTAATATCCAACCTAAACCTCCCCTGGCACAGCTTAAGACGGTGCCCTCTTGTCTTGCTGATGGTTGCCTGGGAGAAGAGACCAACCCCCCCTGGCTCCCCCCTCCTGTCAGGGAGTTGTAGAGAGTGAGGAGGTCTCCCCTGAGCCTCCTCTTCTCCAGGCTGAACAGCCCCAGTTCCCTCAGCCTCTCCTCATAGGACTTGTGCTCCAGTCCTTTCCCCAGCCTCATTGCTCTCCTCTGGACCTGCTCCAGCCCCTCAATATCCTTCCTGAAGCAGGCTCCTGGCAGGAGTTGCAGCCCATGGAGAAGAGGAGCCCAGGCAGGAGCAGGTTTTCTGGCAGGAATTGTGTCCCTTCAGTCTGCTCCTGAAAAACTGTATCCCACAGAAGGGACTCATGGTGGAGCAGCTCTTGAAGAACTGCAGCCTGAGGGAAGGACCCACGTTGGAGAAGGTCATGAAGGACTGTGTCCCATGGGATTTAGCCCATGCTGGAGCAGGGGAACAGCGTGAGGAGGAAGGAGTGGCAGAGACAAAGTGTTTTGAACAGATCACAACCCCCATTCCCCATCCCCATGTTCAGACTATTTGAATCTACAGCGTGTCCAGTGTCCTCTCTGCCAGCTCTGGAAGGACATCTCAGCTAACGTGTGACATCTCAGGTGTGACTGCACTACACTGTGTGAATAACTGAATCAATCCCTGACAGATTCCAGACAAATTGGAAGGCATCCATGTAAAGAAATACAGCTCAAAAATTTAGGTAGTCCAGCAAAATCAGGATCTGTTCCAGGCACAGTGGTTCTGAGGGATAATGCACCTTGTAGGAGCACTGGAAATTGTCTGGTTCAGTTACTGTCTCACAGACTGCATTGTGTGGCATTTGGGATGTTGAATATGGTTTTTCATACTTTGGCAGTGCATAGAACTAGAACACATTCCTTCTTCAGGATTCTGTAATAGTGAAAGGGTCATTATTTCCATACCCAGATCTTGTTTTATCCATTATCCTTTCATTAAACCTCAAGATTTGGGATAATTGCTCCTTGATTCTGAAAAACAAGCCACTGTGGGAATCTCAATGTGGAATCTAACTTCAGGTTCCCACTTAAAAGGTGGGAAGTTACCACTTTCACCTGGTAAGTGAAAACTCTGGAGATTTTAAGAATTAACGCAGGATAAAAAGCACAAAGTAAATACTATTTAATAATTAATTAATATTTAATAATTAATACTTAAATACTAAGTATTGTGGGCAGTGTTCATCAAGCAAGAGCAAACTTCAGTAATCCTGCAGAAAGAATTCTGCTACAGTGCATTCCAGGTAATTTCCTTGATATTTTGATATCTAACATGGCAGCATTTGCTATTGAAGGATTTTCACAGTTTCTCATCTCTTCATTGCAAGTTCAAACAGCTTGGAAGTAAAATAAATTCATCTTTTTTTTATTTTCTAAGATAAGCCTCAAATCGATTTCATCAAACATCAACAACATTCCTTACTGAATTACACTGTTGGAGGAACATCCTCTATCTGTTCCACCCAACCATTTTTGGGTTCAGTGTTCTGAAATTTCCAGTTGGTGCTGGCTTCTCTTTAAATAAATGACTGAAAAGAGAACAGGGAAAAACAAAATAAGGAAGGCATTTCTTCCGGTACAAATTATTAGATATAAAGTGAGCAATCTCTTAGGAGAAAAACAGCACATGAATTTTTATTAGCAGTAAAGACAAGAGTTCCATTCTGACTTACCTGGCAAAGTTCAGAACATTGCAACACACTATTTAAGTGCTCACCCTGTCCAACCTGGAAATATTTTCTCTGTGGACACAGGCCAGGCTTTCCCCATCCTTTCTTCACTGCAAGCACGTTCTTTTTCTCAAGTAATATTGTGAAATTTTGACAGCATTTTTGCTGTTCGTCTTCCAGGCCCTGCTAAAACTTCCTTAGTGTTAAGGACAGGAATATTTTCTGTGTTGCTTCATCAATTATTTCTTGAATGCTCTGAATGACAGCACAAAGTATCACTCAAGTGACTTATGGAACAAAAGAAAAATCATTGAACTCGTTGGTTGCAAATTGGTGCTCTAAATTGTCTTTTCAGAACTGCAGTTCTACTTACAGATAAATAAGTAAAATACTTTTACTGCATCCAGTTTCTCTTTTACTGATTAAGGAGAAATAGTGTAACTTGGATCCTGGCTTTAAAAGCCTAATGGGGCATGAAATAAATAGCTCTCATGACAGCACAGAACGGAAAAAAGAAAGATGATTATTAAACTGTGTGTAAAAGTCCTCTTTATTGCTCTATTGTTGTTTTGGCTTCGTTCTGAGACGTGGGGAAGGCTACAGAAAAGCCTAAGCATGTTTCTTGGCAGCTCTTCAGAAGCACTGAGCCCTGCGGAAAGCCCCGTGAAATTCAGGGTTTTGCTGAAAAATAAGACCAGGAAAATGTTGCATGAGGCAAAAAAAAAAAAGTTTTGTTGCGGTTTCTTAAGACAACAATCAGTGCTGGTGAAGGGGAGAAGGAGGTAGTTTCAAAAGGGCAGAATACCTTGGTTATTGTTTGGAGATTTATTTTTTTTTCCTTTTTTTTGGTAATTCATGAGTCAGCAGCAATGGCAGATCCACCTGTTACTGTTCCACCTCTCAGTATACCTTGGTTCCAGTCTGAAAATTGCAATTTTTTTTTGTTTGTGGTAGATCAGAGTACTTCCTTCATTATTTAGGATTGAAAAATGCCTCACTGATTAAAAAAGAAATATAGCTGTGGTTTCCCAGTCCATTTTATACAAGCACTTCAGAAACCTGTGCGTACCCAAAGTGGGGCTCTGATTTGAGAACGTGTGGGAGAGAGGAAAATGGGGAGGTTGGATTGTTTTCTATGTTTGGGAAAGCGTTACACTGAAGTTTTCTCTTGCTTTAGCACGATCAAATATCTTCCACGAAGACAATCAGTGCTGCTAGGAGCTGGCCTAGGATGAATGTCCAGTTTGTCTTTGGGTTCACATAACTATCCAGTGAGAAACTTGGACTGGACTTTTCATTGCTGCACAGAGAAGCAGCTCTGTGTCACTCCAAAAAAACAGAGGATCAGATTTTTCCTCTGATACTGACATTAAAGCAACCAATGACTGTTGCACTCTCAGGTCTGAGGGCAGATTTTTTTGGCCCAGATATTTTCTGAGTGAATAAAATATGGGAGAGAAAGACTTTGTGTAGCTGGTGCCTTTGGTTTTTTATTTTCAGAGAGTGTTTTATTTCCCTGGCATGCTTTCTCCAGTGTCTACTGAACACTGGTGGGGCCTGAAATAATGACCCAGAAGTATTCTCTTCCTGAGATGAGGCTGCTCTAGTTGCAAGGCGTTCCCAAGTGAACTCCCTAATGAGTGATAGATGGGAAAAATAACAGGAAGGATCCTTAAATGTTCCAAGTTTTGCATGAAAAATATCATTTTTTTGGATGCTGTGTTTGGTACCTAGCCTAGAATTCTCCTACATTTTGATAGTGGTGTCTTCAGAATGACACAGTGAGTCATAATATTTGACATTTGGGGAGATTTTTACTGGATCTCTAAGCACTTGTCAAGACTGTTCAGAAGAATACTTTAAGAAGAATTATGATTTCCTTTGAGAGTTTTGAAACTGTTCATATTTTTTAAAGCCTGTTTCCTTTTCCTCAAAACAAAGCAAAACAAAAAAAGAAACTTCAAAAGTATGTGTTGACCATTTTTAGTGAGAGCATAGTTGAAGGCATCTATCCACGCTGTACTCAGGTATTAAATGGTCTTCCAAAAATATTTCCAGCTTTAGCTTATTGAGTCCTTTTAATGTCACCAACCAATTAGGTTTTTTTCATGTTTATTTTCACATAAGATTCGTAGCACCCAAGGGACATGGGGAATTCTGAGATGACAAACTGGAAGTTGTTCCAAGCATCAGAGCAAGGTCTGACCTGCTGTTTTTCAGGTCCAAGGGAGCCCCTTTGCTTGTTAGTATTTGGGAGGGTTGGTGGCCTGTGGATCTGGTGGTTGCATTAAAGACCTGTCTCCAGTTCTGCCACCTCAGAGTGTTAAAATAGCTGTCCCCAGTGACAGAGGGCTTTATTGTGGCAAGACCTGAGCATCTCCAGTTGCTTCTGAGGAGCAATAAAGTACAGTGGCAAACCTCAAGGCCAGTGAATGATCTGTTTCCCTGGTTCCCATGGATCTGCAGTGTTCAGTTTAACTGGCATTTCCCCTTTCCTGAGCTGGATACCTTCATTACATTTGGCCAGGATTTATCCAGGGTTGTAAAAAGACTTGGTAGTATTTCACAGTGGTGACTTCCTGGGTTTCCTTGGCTCCAGATGGAACTGGGTGTCTTATAACTGATACTATGAACAATAAACTGCAGGTTGCCATGTCAGACCTCTCCAGTATTGCCAAACCCATCCCACTAGTGAGTCATGAAGGGGGTGTGTGGCACATGAATACAGGGTTTGTGCTGGTGGTGCCCCCTCTCATGCCTTGTATTCTCACTCCACTGTCTCATTTATGCCTGAGAGCTCTCAGAAGAAGGCACAGCAGATATTCCATGTTTGAAACGCACAAAAACAATTGGGTAATTTTTGCAAACACATCTTATACTTCCCTTCTAATATGAAGAGTTTTATCAAGAGAGATGTAGCTTGTACTGTAGGGAGGCTGGACATGTGGGAGAAATAACCTGACTGAGCATTAGCAGCTGGGGGAGTTAACAACTTAAACCATACCTATCAGCACCAGAGTCATCCTCAAAATTGTGCTCTCAGACACCCCTGCCAGATCACAAAACTGATAAGAGATGAATGGTTCTGATTTGCATTTTCCATCTGAATTTTGACCTTTGTGGTTTGCTTGGCTTGTGTTTTCAAGTGTTTCTCCGTAGCCACTGGAGTGTAGAGAAATGTAAGGGGTTTTTGAGTTTCTTCCAAGGCAGGTGGAGCTGCAGCTCCGTGAAAACACCCCAGAACATTGCCAGCCCTCCAGTGCCTCCCACGTTATCCTTTTTCCCACACTGTCCACATGGCCTGTTTGCTTATGTGATGGTATGTGCTGTGTATAGGCACAGAAAATATGTATAACCCTGAAACCCTGCAGATGTGCTCTTCTGATAGAGCTGCACAGGGGACTTTGGGACTGTAGCTTTTGAGGGTTTCCATGTTGGGACTACCTGACCTTTGCTTTTCCTGCAAGGCTTTGGGAGGTGTGGGGTAGGTTGGATTCTGGGGAAGGCAAAGATTTCTGTGGTCTTTGGCTGGATCTCAAATCCTGGGGTACTGAAGTGTGACCTAATAATTTAGGACTCAGAGAAGGATTGTATTTAAATAAACTATCTGGGTTTGAACATTCTGCAACTATTAATTATTAAAATTTATACAAATCCAGGGAGGTTCATGGCATGTTACACACCATACCTAGAAACAGCTGAGCTGAGCTTACATGTGATGGATTTTTTTTTTTCTGAAAAGACATCATCTCCTGTGAGCACAATAGAGCTAGTACTTCTCTTATAAATAGTGAATGTTTTATAATTGCATGCAGCCCTAAAGCTGGTTCCTATTATGGAGAGTCACAGAGGTTCGGGGGGGAGACTTTGTGGGTTGTTTTTCTTCTGCAGAATGATGTCCAATTGACTCCTTTGGCAGAGTATTAACTATGGCTAAAATATGTGTCCATGTGAAAATGTTACGGTCTAATGAGCAACTTCACTTTTGTGTCACTTTCTTGCTTTGAAATAAGAGGTTCTGGGTCAGGAACTGCCCATTTGATCCCTTGTCTGTCTCCAAGTGGAGTGTACATGTCAGTACTTTTTATACCAACCTTTCAAACCCATGTGATAGAAACACTGTGGTCGCTGTAGGTCAAAGGAGCCCAATTTAATGAAGTCTCAACAAGTTGTATTGTCACTTCCTGCTGAACTACTGAGCTGTCTCCAGTGAGGGAGATTGGCCATCCCTGGATACCGTGGGTGTTCAGGGCTGTCCAAGTTGTGTTACAGCTTTATTGCTTTTCTTTTTCCTCAGGTGAACTGTGTGATGAGGTGATCAACCACTGTGTTCCTGACCTAAACCCCTGCCAACATGAGTCCAAATGTGTTCCCCTTGACAAAGGAACCAGGTGAGCGTGTGTTGGTCTCTGCACACTGGGAAAATCCACCCATTGGCTTGGCTGGGGTAGAACTGGCAACGAGTTGGGGGCAAAAATAATCAAATTTAACACAAATAATGCAAGACTATATATGCTTCAGACCATGTCACATTTTATCTTTAGTATGAATACATACATACTTTTCTAGCTTTCTGTGGTTTACTTGAAAATAGTGGATGTACCCTCAGAGCAGAGAAATTATTCTGGAAGAGAGCCTGAAAAGGAGAATTTATAGAACAGTCACTGCAGAGTATCTTAACCTGCATCAGAAAACAAGGACAGTTTCCTTATGTGTTCCTTAGTGCATTTAGAAATTCAAGCAGCATAACAGGAGCCTTAACAAATCCAGAGCTGGATGGCTCTCACTCAGGAGTCACCTTTTCCATTGGCCTTGCTTGGTTCTTCTGGGATTTGGTGAAGTCTGTGTTTGCATTTGCCTTTTGGGAATGACCTGCCTGTTTCACAGGGGCAAAATAAAGGCTCGTGTTTTAAGTGGCAGTAAAACATCTGGAGGGTTGGGGAGTTTTGAGAGGTGCATAGTAGCAGTGTTCATCCCTTGTGTGAAGAGGGAATTTCAGAGCAATTTAGCAAATGGAGACAGCCAATTGAAAAGTCAAGCTCTGTGGAAAGCTTGTCAGGAAAAGATCTTTGAATCAAAATAAGAAGGAGAGACAAATCCAGGAGAGTGCAGTGCAGTGTGAGCTGCATTCTGCACCTTCCCCTAAGGTTGTTCTCCCAGTCATCATTCAGTCCTGGGTGCTCCCTCCTGGGATTTTGTGGAGCACACACAGTATGTCCCAGGAGAGGGATGGTAGCACTCTTTGGTCTTCCTGGTAACTCACAGTTGGGGTCAGATTGTGTCCTGTGAAGCCACCAGATTGTCAGAACAGTATAAACTGATACACAGGACATTTCAGGAGAGCTAAAAGGAAATGAACCAAAATTTTAGAGATGGTGGCCAGCTGGACAGTCCAGCCTTTCTTTTGGGTGAAAAGCCTCCAGATAGAAATGTTTCCAAATCTTGAGAAAGATGAAGCTATTAAATGATGAGGGTGGTTCCTGAAATTATGTACAGGATAAGGAGCTGTGTGCTGGTACACAAATAGTCCCTGATGCTCTTTGCAGGTTTCATTCCTTGTTAATCCAACCTTTGGTTAATCCAGTAGCTGCATCATGTTATGAGATGAAGGAGGGGATGGAGACAGCTGTGGCCCTGAATGGTTTTACTCTTGCTGCAAGCATTTCCATACCTGCCACCCAAATAACTGGAGAAAATAAGACACTTTTTTTCACATGCTTGCTAGAAAAGTGTTCTTCACAGTGGGGCCATTAACCCTTGAGGGGAGCCTAAATAACTACTTATAATTATTTTTCTAAATATAGCAAAACTATATAAAAATAATATAGAAAAAACTATATTTAGTTTTTATAAATTTAGAAAAAATTATATTTTTCCATACTGTTTGTCCATACTGTGTGTCCACTATTTGTAGAATGCTACAGAAAAATCCCTGATTTCTTTACTGCTCCTCTCCCATTTTGCTTTTTAGCAGCCAGAATTGAGAGGTGAAGGAGCCTGCCCAGCCTTGAATGTAGAGTTGTGCAAGTATTGCTATTTCTTTCATGCTTTAGTGGCACCAAACCGTTCAGAAATGGGCTGAGAGCCCTCAGCAGTTTTGCAGTGAGGTGTGTGTGCTGCTGGGGCTCACTGAAATCAGCAGCCTCTGCTCCTGTGCTGTAGCTGATCCCTTGGGCAGCCTGATCTCCTGACCTGGGGTGTTCCATCCATTTAGGGTGTCGTGGTGCAGGATAATGCTGCAGGCAGAAGGAGTCAAGCTCAGGTGCCTCTGTCTGCTTCCAGAGGCAGGGAATGTTAATGGCAGGATTCAGGCTTGTTCCTGAGCTGTTTGTGCCCTGGGCATGTGAGTAGGACACACCAGTGAGGGATATCATGGCAGCAAGGACAGTCTGTCTGTCCTGCCCTCAACTCTAGTCAGTCGACAACTCTGCAGAGGGAAGAAAAGATGACAAAGACAGGAAAAAAATAGGAAGCCAAGTTATTTATTGATCTGGGGAGGGAAATTCCATCCTGGCCCTGCAATAGAAGCCATGATTCAGGGCTTTAAGGCAACAGACATTGAATGCAGATGCAAATGCCAACATTTTCAATACCACTGGACGTGTTTTTAGGCTCTCTCTGGTACTGGGAATGTTGCCATCACCACAAAGCTGTAACAGAAAACAAGATTTCAACGGTAGTGGTGTCAGATGGTCACTGGGAAATGAGATAACTGATCTAATCATGTAAATTACTCTCTTACCAGCATTTGAACATGAAGGTTTCTTTGCCACGTTCTTTACTGCATCAGACTTTTACTGATTGATACCTAGTCCCTTGCTGGCACTGTGTGGGATAAGGATGGAGCTATCATGCCATCATTCCCTGGTGGGGGGAGACCTTGGTTTTCTGGGAAAAGTCTGGGTAAGGAACTCATGGGGCTGAATTTCTCACCTGCTACACTCCAGGCAGGAATTTTGTGGTAGCTTCAACCTAGATGTGACACACCAAGAGCTCAGAGGAGACTGACACAAAAGGAATTCCATGTTTCTAAAGGAAAAACCAAGTTTGGAAGCAAACTGGACTATTTCAGTGTCTCTCTGGCTGCACAGAGCTCTTTGCTTTCTGAGCTAAAATTGCAGGTGGCTTTTCTCCCTTCCAACCTCCATAACTTTATTGTGCTGTTACTATAGAAGAAGAGTAGCTTTCTGTATGCCAGAAAACAAAACAAAACAAAAATCAACCAAAAAATACCATTTAACACAATGAAATTACTTCCAAAAAAAAACACTTCAGAAAAGGAGCATGTTTTTCCATTCACTGTATTGATGTTGGAGCATGGTATAAATATAGTTTATTATTCTAAAGCTTGGAATTATTACCTGACAGCTTAAAATGCTGATTTAATGCAGCCCTGCAGAGAAAAGTGGTGGTTCTGTCATTACTGAGATAGCCAATACACATCATAAAATTGATGCATGGCAGCCCTGTATAAGGAACTGCACATCGTTCATTATTACATCACTTTATATTAGGACTGCAGGGATCAATAAAAAGCAACAGGATTAAATGCTGCCAATTCTCCTCACAAAGTCCTTTGATTGACATTATTTCCTTGCAGGTGTGACTGCAGTGCTGCCAGAAAATGCTGCCCACTTCTTAGGGTTTGGGGAAGGAACACCTTTTGCTTTTTGTTCTGTTTTGTCATCTCCCTTATGTTAATCACAGTATTCCCTGAGCCAGCAGGGTGTAAAAAAAGCAATTCAGGTGTGCAGAGCTGGGACATCAACCCTCCTGTGGCTGTGGAGGGTTGTGGTGGGGCCTCTCCTGCAGGGAGGGTGGAGACAAGAAGTGTATGGATCTGCCCAAGCTTATCCACCTGACAGCCACAGATCCACAGGCTTTGCTCCCCTGTTTTAGCCAGTCATGAGGCACATTTTGAAGTGGAGACTGAAGGTCACGTTCTCAGTGGCTGCTGTAGCCCTGATGCTGTGGCAGCTGCTCCCTGGCCATTGGCACACACAGGACACCCTGCTGCACTCTGGCAAGTGCCACCCACCTCACTGCCTTGCCCTGGTGAGCTGGGGAGTGGTCAGGAGCCACACACTATCACTGGGAACCAGAGTCAGCACAGTGACTGCTGCCTGCAAAGTGGAAATATTTATCCTCATCACTCCCATGTGTCCAGTTCTTCTGAAGAAGTTTTGCACAAGGTGCTTCCTCCTGCCCTTACCCCACCAGGCAGCTGGCAGGGAGGAGGAGGAGGAATAGATTGATGGAGCAGTAGTTTTGCTCTTGGTGCTGCCTCCCTCAACTTTATAGTGTCTCTCCTCTTCCAGCTCTCGGTGGCAGGCACTCTGAGTCCAACCATGAGGCTCTAGCAAGAGCACAGACCTCTCTTTTATTGCTAAATTAACTGTAGTTCTTCCCTTGTCTTGGTTGAAGTGGTTTGCCTTTTGTTTTCCAGATGTGCAACAACATCCAACTGGGAGGAGTAAAACGTGTTTTATGGACTAAAGAGTGTTCATGACTAAACATTGTCTGCAGTATAGATTCAAAAAAAAAAGGCTGCTCAGCAATCCCAAAAGATCTGATCCAACTCAGGGACTTAGGGATGCATTTTCTATTGTTGGGTTATAAACTTCTGCAAGACTTATAAATAGAAATGCTGATGCAGCCTTCGTACAGCAAACTTGAGAATTGCATAAAATAAAACCAAAAGGCAATGTCTACAGGCTTGGGTACATCCCATGGTGATGCTCCTGTGAACAGTGTTCCCCCACAGCAGCAGGTACAGGCTTTGCCTGAGTGTCACCATGGGAAAGGACAGGCTGCAAAGACAACTTTCCATAGTTGCAGCAGCATTTTGCCTTGCAGTTGAATGGCAAACAGGTGGTGGTCTCACAACCAATGGTCTTTTCCTTTAAATTTGCTGAATTTTATGACCTGTTTGCAGATTGCTTCCATTTGGAAGGCAGGACCTTCCTGAGCTCCGTGGAGCTGCACAGGGCCAACCTCAGACACTCAGCACCAGCAGAATCACAGTCTGGGGCACCAGAGCCACTGCCCTGGCAGAATGTTGCCCTTTGAGTCTTCGAGGTTAGGGAAGATGCTGTCATCTTTAGCAGAATTGGGAGACAGCTGTGTGATCACCCTTCTCCACAGCCTTGGCTGAGGAAAAGCAGTAGTAGGGTGTTGCTTTGCTCAGCTCGAATTTCAGCAGATTGCAGAACCTCGAGTGCAGCCAGCCAGGAGGGACCTGAGCGTTTCTGATGGCAGGAATTCTGCTTGATGCTGCCAGGAATAATTGCTAACACCTCCCCACCTCAAACCAGATTGGTGCTGGGCTGCCTCTGTGTGTTACTGATGTGATGGCCAAAACAAGCCATTAACGGCGACCTTCTTGCCTTTCAGATGCGAGTGCTTGCCGGGTTACAGCGGCAAGCACTGCGAGATCGATGATGACGACTGCGTGGGACACAAGTGTCGTCATGGAGCTGTGTGTGTGGATGCTGTCAATGGCTACACCTGTGTCTGTCCCCAGGGCTTCAGGTAAGAGGGAGGCAGCTCCTCCCCGGAATGTCCGGTGGAGTGTCGGGGACACTTTCTTTAAGTGCTTTCATGCTCAGGGCTAATCAGCCTCCAGTTACAGCATTGATCTGTCATTGCTACGTCAATGGGTGGCTCGGTGCCTCAAGTCCTGTACCTGAAGGAGGTCTTAACTGGGTCCAGGGGGCTGCAGTTCTGGCTTGGAAAGCAGCAATTTGCCCCTCGAGCAGTGCTGTATTAGTCTGCCTGCCCCAGCCTTCCCTGGTAACACACTCAGCACACGAGGTAATACACTCCCATGAATTATATGGAGATAAAGCCAGTGTGTGCAGAGCGAGTAAAGAAGAATAAAATTGCACGTATGAACCCTCAGACCTGGCTGCAAGAAAGTGTGAGTCTGAAGATTTTGTGCCAGTGTCTCGGTGCCTCTTGGTGGAGGAGCTCAGTGTGATTTGGGCTGTAAATTTCCAGTCTCTCGTTCTGACAGCTGCCAATATATCTGACTCCTGGAAATCTCTCTGTCTGTCAAAGATAAGTGTGCTCCTCCAAATGGATTCACTAATCATTGCCTGAGGCTGGATACTGGCTTCCTTCCAGCTAAACCTTGTCTGTGTTTGAAATACACACAAGACAAAGAAGGAATACCTGAAAAGATCAGTCTTGACAAAGCAGAAATTGCGTGAACACTTATAAATCATTTTCTCTTCTTTGTATCTGCAACTGTTTTCATTCTTCTTGCTTTCATCCTTGCTGGTTTGGGGTTTTTTTCCCCTCTCAACACACATTTTTGTTCCATAGCAAACAGCCTTCCCTGAATAGGCATTGATATATAGCATGATGTCAGCCCATGGTTTCGCTGAATCAGGCTTGTTATTTACAGGGTATCAGATATCCTCTGAATTTCAAATTCATGCCCTTTTCTCCATGTTTCACTCTCTGCTTCAGTCCATTTGGGGATCTTGCAGATTGGTGACTGGTAAGGCTAACATGTGACTCTCCCACAGTGGGATTGTAAATCCTCAGTGTTATCTAATTGTTAGAGTTGAGAAATGGGATTGCAAAGCCGTGTCTGGAGTCAAGGGTAACTTGAGCCTGTCATCAGATGGAAGTGACTGGGAGGCTTCTGCTGCATGTCCCCTGATTTTCAGGGCCTGTCAGTACTAGGCAGTGATGAATGTGAGGGTTTTTTTCCAGGAAAGCAGAGTCACAGTGTTTGGCAGAGATGTTTTGAGTTGTGACACCACTGGGTGGAGCAGCAGGGGTCCCTTGCCATGTACCAAACAGCTCTACTGGCAATTTAAGCAGTGCCCCAGCTTGACTGGTCTCACCCCATGGGCTTCCAGAGCAGAACAAGAACAGCCCAGCATTGCTCAAATGATGAGGTTTCATTCCACTAAAAGTCCTCCAAGTAGAAGAAACATCTTTCTGTACAAAACTCCAAAACTCAGCTTAGACAGCACTTCATAGCCCAAGGCTATGTGGGCAAGCAAAGTAATCCTGCTGCCTGTCAACAGCACAGCCAGGATTAACTTGAGTTCTCCTCTTTGCTTTATTTTTTTTCCACTAGTCCATGCCACCTCCCTAAATTTCCTATGCAAGATGCAAGGGAGACAAGGGTCTTTTGGGAGAAAAAGCCCTACCATGTTCCCTCTGCCAAGGCACAGAGCAAGCTGGAGCCTGTGTGTTCTCCATGCAGAATAGTCCCTGATCTTGTTTGATTTCAGGATTAAAATTCTGCTGACAAAATATGATCTCATTATTCTTCCCATGATTCCAGCCTTTTGTAGTTTAAAGGCCTCTGCTGCTCTGAAGGGGGTTCTGAGGTTTGGGTTTTTTCCCTGTTAAGATTACAATTGCAAATATGGTGATTGACAGAGTTCAGCCTTCTGATGTTCAGGGTTACAGACTCCCCTTTCTCAGAGCTGCCTCGGGCATGGGGTTGTGTGGCAAGGAGATAACTGCAAGTGTTTGAAGGCTGCAAGTGTTGATGAAAAGGAGAGAATGTAAGGAGTGGTCTGACAAAGGTAACTAGAAGACCTAAGATGATGATTAATGAAGTTTTTTTGGCTAAGTATCAGGAATCATTTCCCAGCAGTGAGCTTGCAGAGTGCCCTCCCAATTATCCAGAGCTTATGCTGTTGTAATAAATGCACAGACCTATAATAATTTTATGGTTGTCACTGCACTGTATGTCAAAGCCACTTGGAGCCATGTATTAATAAGGATGTTAAAACTTACACCCTCACAGGGCTGAACAAATGGCACTTGGGTGACTTTTAACAATGTAGGTAGGGCCTCACACACAGTGAGTGACACCTCTCTGATGACAGCCCCAAAAAGCAATAGTGCCAACATGCACACACTTGCTTTCCCATCTTACCATTTCCAATTCACTGGTCAGATGTACTTGTGCTCCTCACAGCACCTTTCCTTAGCACTCAGCAACCTCTTGCAACTTCATAACATACTTTCATCCTGCAGAGTTTTCGGTGTTTTCTTCCCAAAATAGCATTCATTTACCCCCTGCAGATGAAAACATTTTAGAGAATTTGTGAGCCCTGCTTGATAAAACCCAAGTTCTCAAAGCTTCCCTTCAGCAATCAGCCTCACAGTAGTGTTGCCTGGTAAATGCTGCTCTGGTAGGGAAGCACACATTAAGCTGCAGAGCCTGATGGAAGCACTGCTCCTCCATGGTGCAGATGCTTCTGAGTTCTCCACTGGGACAGATTGCTGCGAGAAACTCAGCAGTGATTATTTAAATAAAGGAGATTGTACCAGGCAGAATGGACTTGGCCGTGTCAGGCTGTGCTCCACATTCCACTGGTGAGAAAATAAGTCACATTAATTATTTCTAAATATGTCCTTTTAAAAATACTGAAAACGAAAAGGGCTTGACAGACACTGTTGCTACTGTCATTTCTAGGTGCCAGTATCAGGACAGAAGCATTGGTAAAGCCACTGACTGAAGGGGTTTCAGAGCAAGGAAGATTGTGCAGGAGCCATACCAGGAGCTTCAGGGAATCTTTCAGAGCAGCACCAAGCACAGACACACTGGCTTCTTCCAACATTTGCTTTCTGTTAGTGGAGGCTGTTGTGGGTCGCGTGGATTTTTTTATTATTATTATTTTTAACTTCCGTGAAATTAGAATTTTATACACTGAATTTTCCTTCTGTTTTCCCCTTGCTGCTGAAGACAAAACAGAACAATGGGCATTAGGCAGAACCAAGCTCAGGGGCTGGGTTAGCAGTGCTCTGTTTTGCTAGGCACCTCTGGGAAGCAATTCCAGCTGAGCCCAGGCCAGGTGACAGCCACCTGTGGGGCTGAGCCTGGTCTGATCCCTTTGCTGGCTCTCCTGATGTGTTTTCCAGCCACAGATCCCAGCCCTGGAGAGGGAGATTACACACCTAATGAAACCAGGCTGCTAATAGAAATATGCTCTGGTCAGACAGTCCCTTCCATGCCTGGCTGGCAGTGGGGACATGGCACTGATGTGTCCCCAGCTCACCAGCTCTGGTGGGTCCGACTGCTGTGCTGGTAGGAAATGCCACAGTAACTACCTTAGACTGGCAAGAATTGCTTTCTGTGTATCTTCTCATGAGATTGTTCCTTTTTTTTTTTTTTTTTTTAAATATTCTCTTGTTTTCTTGGAAAGGGGAATCCAAGCCATCTCTTGCTGAGTGGTGCTGTGCCCCCGAGGTGCTGTGCTTACCCTGCAGGAATGGGGGGGGCCTGTGGGCATCTGCCAAGGAGCTGCAGCAAATGATCTTGCCTCAGAAGAGAAAGTTTCTGATCTATAAGTAATTCATAGTTTAGGTGTGTCCACAAACACATGTTCCCAAGAACAAATTTACTTTGAGAAACACATCAGACTGAGCAAAGACAAGCATTTCCCAGTGTGCTGGGTTCACCCTGTCTGTGCTCACCAAAGGGGAGAGAAAATATAATGAAAGGCTGTGGGGTGAGATAAGGGCAGGGAGAGATCACTCACCAGTTACCATCACGGGCAAAACAGACCAGACTTGGGGAAACTATTGACAATTAAGTCAGAGTAGAGTAATAAGAAATAAAAACTAAATCTTAAAACACCTTCCCCCCAAAGCTTCCTGCCCCTCTGAGCAGTGAGGTGGGAGTGGGATGGGCTGTAAAACATCACTTGTCCTTGTGATGAATAAGGGAAGTTTAGGGCAATACAGTGAGAAAACTGTTGAAATGCAGTTTATCCTGAAAGTACCCAGAGGTGGTTCTGGATGAGAAGGAAACTTCTGTGTGTTTGTATACATGAGTGATGCCAAGCCCGAGTGATGGCAAGGCTGGAATGGGATGGTCCCTACAGCCTGTGCTCCCAGGGCAGCAGCCAGAGACCAGCACAGCACTCTGCTTCAGGCCAGCAGTGGGTTTCACCCCCCTTGTGCATATTCTCATAGAACAGACTTTTTTTTTTGCCTTACCCACATCACCATGTACAAGGCTAACATACAGATTTGGACAAGGTTAGCATGGTGGTAGGATATTCCATGCTTTATAGTGGCTGTGGGGAAAGGAGAGCTTTTCTGGCCTTCTCCCAAGTCCAAATCCCAAATGTTTGCATCTTTCAAGGTATTCTTCAAGATTGCCTTTCATAAAAATGAGACCCTAGGTCTCTGCTGTCGGACATCACAGAAAAGCAGAGCAGCTCCACTGCCTCTAATGCAGTTCAGGATTTATCCCATCTATATTTTGTTGTGTATTTCTCTCTCATGTTTCCCAGAGGCAGACCAGAGAGGGAAAGGTTTTGTGCTCTCACTTCCACAGAGGACTAAAGATAGAGCCATTGTGCTCTGTGCAAAATTTAACATGAGAAAACATAAAAGAAAAACAATCCTCTGCATTCCCTGCTGTTACAGAGGCAGCAGGTTCTGGCTGCTCTGGCTGAGCAAGCTTGGTCTGGAGTATGTTGTGGCTGGTTTATTTGCTGTTCTTGCATGTCTTGTAGCAGTGCTATTTACTGAAGGGCCATGGCTTGGGTTTCCATTCTAATTGTATCTAGGAACGCTGCCTAGAAATTCCCTGAGCTTCCATGTCTCACCTGCCTTGCTGGAGAGGAGTGAGGGTTCTGGCATTTTTGTGCTTTGTTTTTATAAGAGTGCTATTATTCCACAAAGTGCTCCTCATGGGACAAGTGGGATTGCAGGACTGGGCTCATGGTTTATTCACTGCATGAATGGGTGTGCCACAATCCTCTCCTGGAAAACCCCCTGCCCCATGCTGGTGAATGCTGTGCAACACAGAGAGATGGTGTGAGAGCCCTTGCTTACGGCCCTCACCACAGCTATCCATCCCCATGGTGTTCCCTGCAGCTGTCTCCATGGAATTACTCACAGCTGTCCATCCCCACCATGTTCCCTGCAGCTATCTCCATGGAATTACCCACAGCTGTCCATCCCTACAGCATTCCCCACAGCTGTTCTGCCCCATGGTGTTCCCCACAGCATGTTCCCTACCCACCAGCTTGTCATCGTTTTTCCGCCTACATGTTGACAGGCAGTCAGAGGACTTGATGCAAAGAGTCTGTGTGCTCTCATCAGTACAAAAAGGGTTTGTTGGGTTTGTGCAGTGGCTGTAATGAGGGATTTGGGGTATTGCAGGGCCCTGCCATGTGCAACCAGCCTGCCCCAGCCCCTCTGCATACCCATCGATTGCACAGGCCAACTGGAGGTACCAGGTAGAGATTTTTCGTTTACTTTTTGCAGTTCGGTCTCACACATGACTTCAGTGTGAAAGAAGACTGCAGCTTTCTGCTCTTTCTCCCTTTCCCCTGCCCTTACACAGTGTCAGTGCCCCTCTGTGGCTGAGCCCTGTGGAATGTGCAGCAGCTGACCTGGGAGGGCAGCCCAGGGCCTGAGCCATCACTGATCCTCGGTGTCCTGGCCCCAGCCTGGGAGGTCAGAGGTTCCCACACACGGGCTTTGCTCAGCCTCTCACACAGTCAAGTCAGAAGCACAGCGCCTTCCTCCAGATCTCAGTGTGATTCCGCTTCAGATCTGGCATTTGGTTTTCAGCTGCCTCTGACTGGGGGAGAGTTTCCTTTCCTTTGCCTGATCCAGGACATTGCCAATCACAAACTCGGCTAACATAAAGTTAACGATCCCGCTGATGTTAGAAACTATCAGTTCAGGAGAGCTGCCCAGCAGACAGTGTGGTGGCAGTGCACTGCTGCTGATGCCTTTAGCAGTTGTCCATCTGTTGGTGATACACTCTAATATACAGTAAACAAAGTGAGGGGGCTGTAAAACCCACTCAAAACAGAGGTGTTTGCCACTTACAACAGCAGAATAGACTCAGATCACAGAGCCAAAGATGAGGAAATCTCAGGTTTGGGTTTAAATGGCTACAGATATTGCTGGGAACCTCTGCAGGGCGCTGTGTGGGTGGAAGCTATTTCAGACAGGCTGTGGTACCTTGCAGAGCTAAATAACCAGTGCAAAGGGCAGCATAGATTGCTTTCAGTATCTGAACTGGCTCATTCAGGGCCAGCACAGGGATTTCTGACAGCATTAAGCTGTAAAGCTTTCACACAGCACAGCAGGCACATGGTAGCTGAACCTCAGTAGCAGTGTGATGGCAGCATCTGAAAACGCTTCCTTCCCTGAAAAAAATGGTGATAACCGAGGGTGGCTTCTTCTTTCCTTTACTTCTACAGTGGACTTTTCTGTGAAACCCCTCCGCCCATGGTCCTGCTGCAGACGAGCCCCTGTGACAACTACGAGTGCCAGAACGGGGCCCAGTGCATCGTCGCCCACCACGAGCCCGTGTGCCGCTGCCTCGCCGGCTTCGCGGGCCAGAGGTGTGAGAAGCTCATCACGGTCAACTTCGTGGGGAAGGACTCGTACGTGGAGCTGCCATCAGCCAAAATCCGCCCTCAGGCAAACATCTCCCTCCAGGTGTGTCAGGCAGAGCAGCCCAATGCTCCTCTAAGCAGTAACACCCGCTGTGTTTTGCAACCAGGGGCTGTCGGCCAAGATGCTGAAAAAGTCAGAGTCAACTTGTGAGCCCCACCTTGTCTGCTCTAAAATTATTAACATAGGAAGGAGCAACTGAGGCACTGGTGCACCTTTGTGGGCACACATCCTGCCTCCAGAATCTTGCCACTCTCTTAATTCCCAGACTGGCATTCCCATCCCACGGATGATTCAGGAAGCCTCCGTGTCTTCTTACTGATTCACGGCTTTGTGCTTCATCCTGTGGAAGTTAAGTGTTGAATGTTAGGACACTCAATAAAAGAGGCTGCTCTAAATGGCCTCTCCAGATAATATTTTGTTTACTCTTTTGCTGTGCACATTCAGTCGATAAAAGGCCTGGGGTTTTGTTACAGGCCTGTCATTACACCTAAATTTGGGTTGATGTTTAAGTTCAGAAGGCAGTTGAAAACAGATATCAAAGGTGCCAGGGCACTACTGTCATCGTTGTGGTTGTGGATCAAAAGTATCTTGGATACTTACTCCACTATGATATTTAAGTGATTTGAAATTGCATTCACAGTCTAGTAAGCATTAAACTGATTTTTTCCCCCTTAAATTTCAAAGTAAGTGAGGGAATAATTTCTAGTTTTGTATGTTTTCTAATAAAAAGATGGTTATAATTAAAATAGCAATGTCAACACATGGGAAAGAGGACCAAATTTCCACATTAGGAATAGATTTTTAAAGGGTGGTTCCTGTAAAGTTTATATTAATGACAAAATTCCGTAAGTAATATTTATCTTTTCTTTAATAGCTTGAGTATGCTGTTCATATGAAAATGAAGCTGATTCATGTGTATTT
This sequence comes from Corapipo altera, assembly GCF_003945725.1. Lineage (NCBI taxonomy): Eukaryota > Metazoa > Chordata > Aves > Passeriformes > Pipridae > Corapipo > Corapipo altera. The sequence continues at coordinate 1,720,437 of NW_020884887.1, forward strand.
GAAACTCCAGCTTTTCTTGAAAACCCTCTATTATTTAATATTACGAAAGAGATTTTAAAATACAGACACTCTAAAATATGGCTCCCAAAAGGCTCCAAATACTGTAGGTCTACTTTAAAGCTGGAAATCTGAACAAAGCACATTACATCAGCTGTAGCTTCAAGAATAAAACTGATTCTTACAGAAAGCACATGCAGATGACATTCTCACTTCTTGTTTCCCAGGCTGGATATTATTCTTGCATCCAGTAATTAATTACTAGTGAATTAAAATTAGAATACAACATTGATTATTAAAAACAGATAGAGGAAATTGTATTAAAAAGTTCACAAGAAAAATAAAAGCTTCTAAGGGTAAAAGGATAGTATTTAAATATATGTATGAATCCAAACAGATTTTTAAATTTGCTGTTTAGTTTTTGCATTTAACAGCCATTATAAAAAAAAAATATAAAGAAAACTCAAGAAATACGTGCTGTCCTTCTTTCCTTCCTCATGTCCACAGCAAGCCTGGGAGCAGCTCAGCACCTCCTGGCTCTTGCTCTCATTGTCGCACCTGTACACGAGTTATTAAATTATACTTGAATTGCACATGTGATTTTGGTTTGATTTTTTTTTAATGTAGGCTTATTTCTGTTTTAATCATTCCCAAGCAACCTTACCTGGTTATTAATGTTTCACAGGTAGCCACGGACAAGGACAATGGCATCTTATTATACAAAGGTGACAATGATCCTTTGGCTCTGGAGTTGTACCAAGGACACGTGAGGCTCATCTATGACACACTGAATTCCCCACCTACCACAGTATACAGGTAAATAGCTGAGCTTTGCCAAGACAGTTGATTTCCAAAATAGGTGGAGAAGAGGCAAGATTTTTCTAAGAAATGTGCATGGGAGAAGAACCTTTTATTTTACTTCGAGGTGTATCTTTCATGCATGTAATTAGATAAGAAAGTTAGAATAAAGACTTAGCTAGAGGCTGCATGGTTGAAAATTGAATTTATTGGCAATACCAGTGATACTGTGTCCTACTGTAATTACAGAAAAATCTATTTTTTGGTAAAGATTCGGTTTCTGGTGAATTTTGTCCTTGAAATAGTTCCAATTAATCAGTTTCTTTGTTGATATCTAGTGTTAATTTACTGTACTAACACAGAACAGTGACTGTGCAACTGCAGGGTTAGACTGTCATATAGGAGGAGAAGGGCTGAATTCCTCTCTAGGGTGAATATTGTTAGAGGAACTCTTGCCTGTATCAGTAGTGACTACACAAACCATGAAAAAGCACAAATTGCAAAGGTAAGTTGTAGGGTAATTTGACCTTCAGACACTTGGCTTCTGAGGATACCAAACCCACAGGTTTCATTCATGAGTCACAAGATAGAAAAGCAAATGTACAGGAGAAATCCATGCACAGAGGTGTTTCTGGAGTAAAGAGAGTTGTGCTGCTCTTGTCATCCATGGTTCCTTCAGCAACCCTCTCCACAGGTTAACTCCCTGCTCGTTATTTTTAGTCCCTGTTGCTCCAGTTTGTTCTGGGTACACATGCAGCTTTGACCACGTGGTGTGTTTTGGGTTCAGCACAGATTCATGGCATTGGAATTCCCAGCCCACCTCACTCATCCTGCAGGAAGAGCATCCTATTAGAGCAAGGGACAGGATGGATGCCACCACATATCACCAGCCAGGACAGGCCTTCTGCTCTTTCCAGAAAGTTTTCTCAGTACTTGGTAAAACTTGAGCCACCTTCTTTAGGGGGAACAGTGGCTTGTTTAAGAAAATGCAAAAACTCTTTCTGTATGAAAGCAAATTGGATAATACCAATGCAGGCATGTCACCAGGAAGAGCACTGGCTTGGAATGAAGGGAGTAGTTTGCTCGTGATTTCCACCAGCTGGATGGATAGGTGTGAAAAGCACCTCTGTGTGTGGCTGCTGATCCTAATTGATTTCACGTTCAAGCAAAGCTGGAGTTGTTCAGTAGTTTTACGCCGCTAATTAGAGCACGGCGAGGCTCTTTACGTGTGGGCAGCACAGGGGTGGCAGGGGGTCAGTGGGGATGTTTGCTCACTGTTGTCATGGCAGAGCAGTGTGGTGACAAGACCTGCTGCCACCATCACAACAACAGTTCGTGGACCCACTGCCTCCTGGCAAAGCTGCCAGGGATGGTGAGCGCCGGCGTCCTCGTTATTCCCTCGCCCTTCGCATGGATCAAGGAGGAGGTCTCCATTCACACTGACACCTCATTACCATAAGATTAATGGCCTGTTCACTGCATTCTGCACTGCAGTGATCTGTTGAGATGGGAAAGAAGCTGCTTAATACGATGCCCTTTCCGAAATGTCACTCTAATCTTTTATTAGTTTAAGGAGTGGAGCAAAATGGGATTAGCATGGAGCTTGATGGGAAAAGATTAGGTTGATTGAGAAAAACTGCAGCTAAAGAATGTCAGAAAGGGCCTCTAAATAGATTAAAAGACTTGTTTTTCTTAAGGGCTGAAGAAGGAGGGGGAAATCTGCTTCTCTCCTTACAATCCTAGGATTTAAGGGTAGAAGGCATGAGTGGATCTGGTTTGACCTCCCTGTATATCCTGTTTGACTTTTAGCTAAGGTGTGAGCTCTGTTTGGCTAAGACACAACCTCCAGTTTGGCACAAGAGTTTTGACAGGAAAACACCAAATAATGGAAAATCCCCCATTTCCTTTAGCAGTTTGGACAATGGTCAATTATTTCCCTTATTCAGGCATTGGCCATCATTTCTAAGTGGTGTCACTAATACCTTCTGAATGTTTTAGAGGCTTTCTCCAGGGAAATGAAAGTCCATTTATACCTTGTACTGGTTCCCATGAGTTTATCTGTACTTTTAATTGCATTGTCCCCAACCTGCATTTTGATAAAGTGAATAGGGGATTCAGTGTGATGCATTTTATCTCAGCCTGAAGCAACTCTTTTCTGCAACTTCTACAATTCTGATTTTTCATTAAAAACAAGGTTGCTAGGAGAACGTGTAACATTCAAGTCTCAGCCTCACCATTGATGAAATAGCTTTCCTTCTCCATTGCTTCCTCCTTGCTGTTTAGATGCCTCATCTAAATTTCAATCTCAGCAAAAGTGGACTGTTTGCTTTGAGAAGCTCTGTTGAAAGACTATCAGATTAATCTTCATGGGCAATATTACGTGCTGCTCTCCTCCAAAGTAGTCCACTTCTTGTACTGGATGAGCAGGACTTTGGCTCTTGTTTTATCTCAGAAGAGTCTGCCAGAAGAGGAGGAGGCCCTAAAACACTGCCTGGTGGGAGCTGTGCCAGCTACAGCTGCAGGAAATCTGACCTGGTCCTGGGCTGTAACTGAGATGTTTTGTTGGCCTTTTCAGGTACTCCCAGGATGGGATGTGGGAAGTCATTGGCAAGCCACAGGATCTGTAATTCCTCATCAGAGTCTCCATGATAAGATTTATTAATGGTACTTAAGAACAGTAAAATTAGCAAAATACTTGGCTAATACAGATAATATCCTGTAGGGATAAGATAAAACCCATGGTTTGGGAAGCCAGCAGTGAGTAAGGCATGCTGGTGGTAGTTTTCCATAGTATTCCACAGAAGGGTGCTGGAAGGATGAAGTAGGCCACGTGTTCCAGTGCCACTCTGTGAATGCAGGTTGTCCCTGGCTACCAGGACCTGTTCCTGCATCTTAGTTGCTCCTCTGAGCAGATTGAACTGGAACTGCAGTGCAAAGCCAGTCTGGAAGAGCGCAAGATTAAGTGACTGCACATTCAGATTTGCTTTACATGTGTTCATTCCTGTGATGTGTTTGGACAGAAAGGTTAAAGTTGACAATGGACTTCTCTTTCATTGCAGTCAGATAAAGGTCAGCACAATTCCAGTGGAAACAGCTACCTAAAATACACTGTCACTTGCCATCAAGTTAGAGAGAAATGCAAGTTAATGCATGAATATGCAATGACTGAACTTTAAAAGAACTTTAAAAGAAAAACTGACTGGTCTGTTACTGGAACCCCTCACTTGTGACCCACAGGAAAATGGTTTCCTGGCTGTCATAGTAAAGCTCTTACAGAAGGCCCATTTTTGAAGCAGGATTCCTGTTTGTTGTTTCTTTTATTCTATCTAATTATTCTATAGATGCACAAATAAGAACAGAAATCTGTTTCTGAGTGCTTTACTGCCCCCCTGGTTTCTGCACTGTTGGGAGTTACTCTTCCATGCCATGACAGGCCTTGGTACCAGGCCAACAGTGAGTTCCTGAAATAAAGTAAATCTTTTACACAGATAATCTACCTCAATTTAAAGATGCCAACTGATGAGGAACGTGCTGCTTTTATTTACCACCACACTCCAATTGTTAAAAGTTTGAATTAACAAAGAGCAACTAATTCTGTAGTTGCAGCATTCAGGCATTGACACTGGAATCTGTTTAGCTGTATTCTATAGGGAGAGCTCCCTATTTTCAGTCTTTTTTCCCACAGCTATTCCTTGAGCCAGAGATAAGACCTTGTAAATTTTTCTCCGATATAATTTATGCTGCTATACAGTCATATTGATTAGGATGCTAAATTAATTCTTCCTAATAGAAATGGAAAATAGAAATTTGACACAAACTACTAATGTAATTGCCTCCAGAGTTCCCAGATTACCATGTTGCATGCAGACTCTCATATCTGGTAAAGAGCAAGATGCAGGCGTCACTGCTGTAAAATCATATGTTTTCATGCAGGGTTTGTGACAGCAGTGAAAAAGGAGGCAGTTAGGAAAAGATAAGAATTAATTATATTTGTCTTTCTGCAGAGCCTACACCCAAATGACATTGTAATTCCTTTTTAAAGTATCCTTGCATAATCTGCTTTCAAAAATGCTACATCATTAAAAATATTCCTTGTAGATTGTATCATGCAGTTCCCATGGTCTGGCTGATTCTTACATAGTGTAGATGGATGTTCTTGTGGTTAAAGCAAAAGGCCTGGAATGAGGGAGCTTAAATTCTTGCTGTATCTGTTTCAGATGTGATGACTGCAGGATGACAAATTCATTCTGACTTTATGCACACAAAAAAGTACAGAAATGCACAAAAAATAGAAAAGGTGTTTCAGAAACGTGCTGTGGCTCTCTGGAGGGTGAGGTTCCTGCTTCCTTCTCCCTCCAGGCTGTGGAGCAGCACAAGGATCTTATCCCAGCAGCATCTGCAAACTGCCTGTGCCCTTCCACTCCCTCAAACTCAGTGTCCAGCAGAGTCCCTGACCATGTCAGTGCTGAACTGACATGGACTCAAGGACTTTGGTCCTCTACTCAAATTTCTTCTGGTGCTAAGGTTGAACAGTTGCTTTTGGTGGTGGAAAAGCTTCCGCATCTTCCAAAGAGATGGAGATGGGATTTTTGTGCAATCGTCTCTTTAGCTGCAATTGCTTATCTGCAAAATAATAAAAAAAAAAAAAGCCTGGGAGGCTTCACCATTAATTCACTGCCTTCTGGGGAGGAATGTGCTGGAGGAGTGAAAGCATTAATTATTCTTAGGATCATTATTAGAGCTTGTCAAACTCAGTTTTTACCAGAAGTCTCTTTGCAGAGCACACTGCATGACTAGTCCTTTTCTTCCTAATACCTTCACAGTCTGCAGCCTGTGCTGTGCCTGTCCCTGGTGGGATGCCTGTTTGATACTCTGGATGGTCTCTAAATAGACTGTTTTTCAGAGGTTTCTATGAGACATCACCGAGCTCTTAATAATTCTGCATATTTGCAATTCATTTCATTCTCTCTATCACACTCTCTTATTTTTTCAGGTGCTCCTTAGGGATTCTGCATCAAATATAGTGAAAGAAACTGGCATTAAACTCTGACCTGCACAGTAAAAACTGTAAAATTTGAATGTACTTATACATCTTGCATGAGCCAAGGCAAAGGACAGCTGAGGTATTTTTTGCCTTTATAAAGGGCTCTGGTGTACTTAAATGGGAGAAAAATGGCAAGTGTGTGAGTTCTTGTCAAACTACAAACATTGCGCTTCCCTAGTTTTTCCTGGATTTTTTTTGTGTGGTAGGACAGTGAAAACGTAAAGCCAAGACCTTAAAATATCATTTAACTTTTATCAGGAGGTTCAGAATCAAATATTTGCTTTCATGAATTTCAGAAACTTTCTTCTGCTGAGCCGAAGCTTAGAGAAGGGTAAAGTTTTGTCCTTCAGGCTGCTGGAGGACTTAGCAGGCAAAATCTTGTTAAGCTGAATTAATTTTTTTTTCTTTGTAAATCTCTCCAGTATCTCTTGCAGGAATGATAGTTCCTCATCTCTCCTCTCTCTCCTCACCCCTGCCCAGCTCATTCTTTTCAGTGCAGTATCTGAGTACCCAGAAGCACTGCAGTGCAGCCCCACAGCCCCATGTCTAACCTTACACATCAGAAGGGTGTTTTAGAGAGAGGTGTTTTACCAGAAGAAGGCAAAACCTTCCACAAAGTGAGTCAGTGCTGGTGTATCTGTACCAGGTACAGGAACTTAGGAATAGCTCATCTAAAGCCACTTGCCCTGTGGTAGGGACAGAAATAGAAATTACATTCTCTGAGTTCCAGGTCACCTCCTTTAGGACCCAGAATCTGGGTCTAAGTTGCACTCAGACATCCCCTGTCAGCAGAGGCCAGGCTGGAGAAAGGTGTGCAAATATGTTTTAAAGGTATTTTCTTGCTATACCACAGGTCACTGGTCCAGTAGTACATTGCCAAAGTTGGTTAATACTGAGGAAGGATGAAGTATTCTCATAACACACAGTGATGGAATAAATCTAATCATAGTCAGAATGGCTTTATAGACTTCCCATGCACTAATGACTCGCTCATGTCTTGAATTGTGAGGTTTTCACCTTACAACAACATGTAGCAAGCTAATATATTTATTTTCTGCCTGTAAATTTCTTGTAAACTTGATTAGTAACACAAAGTTTAGCTGTGTACCATGTGTGATGGATTCACATCCCATTTATCCCAAGCACCCGGCTCTGGATCCAGTTGGTGCAGCCTCTGTCAGAAGCAGCACATGCAGCCCTGGTTCTGAGGGTGATCGTGGAGGTGCAGGATGGGTCTGTGCACAATTATTTCAGTGCTTCTTCCCACTGTGGAAATGACCCAGAGCTCTGTGTTTGCTGCAGGGAAAAGGTGGGCATGGCAGCTGCTACTGTAGCTGTCAAATAGGAGATGGATTTGGGTTATGTCTGTGGAATTAGAGGCATCCAACTGTAGGCTGTTGACATAGATGAGGTGGAAACAATTTCATTTCCTGACCATGCATCAGGTTTCTAAAGAGACATGGCTTTTTTTGTGTCTTGGGGCTTAGCCTCCAATTTCAGATAAAAGCTGTCATTCTGATTGGACACCCTGTTAATTGTGTTGTTCAATGTTGTGGCCCTGCTCCCTGCTGCTGGATGGCAGATTCCTCCATATTTTCCAGAGCTGAAAAGGGGATGGATGAAGTATTGCCTGATGAAATGACTCTGTGAAGGCACCTCGTGGATTTTCTCATCAGAGCCTGTGATTTGGTAACCAGTTGAATGGCAGAGCTGTTTTCAGTAGTGTTTTAACATCAGTGTCAGTTTGATACTAATGTTAAAAAGTGACCCCAAGCACCCTGCTCTGTTCCAAGCCCTGGCAGAGCCAAGGACTGTGCCACAGCCTCTCCTGGTGTGTCCACACATCTGTACTCGTGCAGTGCTGGGGAGGATGTGGCACTCGGTGCTGTCACCGCCCTGCTGCTGTGCCAGGGCCTGCCCTCCTCTCTGCTCTTTGCAGTGTCATTTTTATGAGGATAACAGGTTTAACACAACCCAATAGCACCATGGAATCTCTAACTGATTGGTTTTACACTCTGTGTTTGCTGGGTTTGTTATTTTATATGATGGCTGCTACAGTAAGGACACAGAGATGCAGTAGCTCGTGGCACCACCCTACAATACTGTGTGTGATGTGCCAACACATCCCAGTGGGGAAGGTGGGAAGGGAGCAACGCTGTGATCTGTCACTCAGGAGAGCCCCAGGACTCCAGGAGTGCATTCGAGCTATTTTTACTGCCATTAACAGATTCTCAGCAGAATGAAGTATCCAGCAGCTTCAGCTCCCAGCAGAGGGGCTGGAGGGAGGTGTGGGAACGTCTCACCCAGGCCGTGGACACTGTGAGAGTTCACTGCAGACAAGCAGTGCCGTGAGCCTGACCCTTTTATGAATCATCTAGGGAAAGGGGTCAGGATTGTGTTAATTGCGTGTTGCAGGGGTGTAAAAAAAAGGTCCTTGCTTTTCCCTTAGAAGGTCTGTAATACAATGACTTTCACTGCTGGCAGGGGTGCTGCAGGAATTGAATTATGACTGGAAATTAGATATGCACGGCCTGGCCAAACGATCATTAAGGGAGATAGGGTAATCAGCTGCCAGTGTTCAAGGGCTGTAAACACCAAGAAGAGAAAGATGGTTTATTTGGGTGGTCTACAGAGCAGGAGAAAAGGTATAAAATCAAGCAAATTAAAATGGAGGCATCAAGCAAAAAAATCTGAATGTCCAAGCGCCCTCAGCCTAGAAGACCTAACACTCAACCCATGTAAAACAGGATTGAACATAACAAAAGAGTTAATTTCAAGCTGAAAGTGAATTTGAGTGCTTTAATATCCCTTTCACCTCTTATTTCCCTAGTCCTGTGTTTCATTAGCATTTTTCATACTTTTTTTCTCAACATGTGGTTTTTATTCAGCTTCTGAAGATGATAGTGCTTGAAGTGATGTGTTATTGTAGAGGTAACACAAACACCACTCCAATTATGATTTTGCCTTTGTTGCCATGGAGAAGTTTAAATCTATTTTAGGCCAAGGACTGATTATAGCTGGAACTAAGGGTGGGAGGTAAGTGTAGCTTGGAAAGGTGAAAACCCATCACTGCTGATACCTGCAGTCAGCCTGGCACAGTTTGAGTTTCAAAGCTCCAAAACTGAAACCTCACTGTGGTTCCCTGCAGCTCTCACCTTGTGTTTCTTGATTTTGGTACCTCCTCTCTGGTGCCTGCTCCTCCCATGTGCTGTAAGCTCCTTAAGCTCTTTTGGACATATATTTTTATTTATTCCCTTCTACTCTGAGTGTTCTCAAAGATTATCTAAATTCAGTGTTCCCCATGGCCTTCACTCCCCAGTCTCTTATCATCTTTGTGTTTCCTTTGTTCTGTGCATCAAATGAGGCGTGTCCCCATTAAGACAGAGGTCAGGGAAATCTGGAGACTGTAGCTAATGAATTGATGTTCTCATTTGCATAATTGATGGTTATACATTTCTTCAGTGACATGGTTTGCTGTGATACTTAAAGCTATTTTTGTTTTTGACTCCTCTGCCCTGCTATTCTCTGCTGTCTACACTAAAGGTATATTACTTGTCAGCGAAAAAAAAATGACCCCAAAGTCCAAATTTTACAAGTTCCAATTGAATGCTTTAATCCTTTAATGCATTTCTGTTCACTGGCATATTTATAGTGGCTCAGCTCTCAATCTCTCATGGGTATTAGAGGAAGGGGAGTCAGTGTTTAAAACATCTGTGTGTGCTTGGGGCTGTAGTAACGGGGAAAGAAAATATAGGAAGGAGAAGAGAAATAGTTCAAAAATGGGAGTAGAAATTGGTTCTTTCCTATATTCCCTATGGGTTTATGTTTAATTCACATCCCTTTCCCTTAATTTCTTGGTATTGTGGAGTCTAAGACCAGAGCAAGGCCATGTCCGTGGCCTGTGTGCAGTGCCCTCTCCAATGGCTCATCATGCTGGAGTTGCTCTGATAGGTGAGACCAGCTCCCTGCCAGGTGAAATTTTAATGTGTCTTCCACAGAGCTCTCTAGTGGCCTCCATTCGCTGTGAGAACAGCTCTGAGAGAACAGAAGGTGCTGGACCCAGGGCCTTCCCATGAGCTGTGGAAGCTGGACTCTCCTCACATGCCCATTTTCCTCTTTTTTTTTGGCTGAATCTGGTCAGGTGCCGTGGCCAGCTCTCGGTGAGGGTAACCTCGGTGAGAGCAGTGTGATGGACTGTGCAAGGCACATAACCTGGGCTATGGAAAGATGAGTGGGGTGGAGAAGGGAAAGGTGAGGGCTGCTCTGGGTCGAGGAGCAGCAAGTGTGTCCTTTTTGCTGGGGACACAGGGCAGTGAGGGCTGGCAGCTGCCCCTCCTCAGCCCCCGGAGGGCTCCCAGAGCAGCCAGCTCCAACTGGGATGTGTTGGCTACACTGCTAAGCTACACAAGCCCTCCTGCCAGCAGTGGGCTGTGCCAAAGGCACTGCCTTTCCCTCAGGATAGAGGCTTTAAGGGACCAGAAGTGATTCCACTTGGAAAGGAACTGAGATGGTTTCTCAGCATCCAGTTTGTGACACGACTGCAGTGAAGGTGCTGCAGGGACTGAGCACAGTGGGCAAGATGCTGACAAGGTGGGTCCTCACCTTCGGCTGAGCACACCTCTGGGTCCTGAGGAGTCCTTCTGTGTTGTATGAAACTTTTGACCCCTTTTATTGCTTACTTTTTAGCAAGTTTAACCATTAAATTCCTGAAAATCCTTGCTTACATTTCCAAGCGTTTACTCTCCAAACATAATCCCTCCCTTTTTTTTTCAACAAGGGTATACCGTAAACTATATGCTATCCAACGGTGTTGGCCCAAAAACGCTCCAGCTGGAAGCCAGCTAAAAATTCCCGCCCGTATGAACGCCTTGGAAAGGTGCGGGAGCGGGACATCCTTAGCGCAGCGAGGGGAGGCGGCCGGTGCAGAACCAGCGGCCCTTTGGCTCTTCCCGCCGCTCCTTTTCCCCTCTCCCGGGTTTTGCTCACGCATGGGACGGTGATTTGACCATGAAGCCGTGGCAGAAGGGGCGGCGAGAGGTTTCGGTGTCCGTGGGGTGTGCGGGGTGTCGGTGTCGGCGGAGCGGCCGCTGCGCTCGGCGGTGTCACGGCGCTCTCTGCTGACCCGCCGCCGGTACCGCAGCCGCCGTTCCCTCCTACCCCAGCCCCGGCATTCCCGGCTCCGCACCCCCCTATTCCCGGCCCCGAGCCCCGGCATTCCCGGCTCCGCACCCCCGTATTCCCGGCCCCGAGCCCCACCATTCCCTGTCCGCACCCGGCATTCCCACCCCGAGTCCCGCATTTCTGGCCTGGACCCCGCGGTCCCGACCCGCGCTCCGCGTTCCCGGCCTCGCACCCGGCATTCCCGACCCGCACCCGCATTCCCTGTGGGAGTCCCGCATTCCCGGCGCGGGGTGGCCGGCGGAACCCCCGTAAATCCCGAGCCGGGGCGGGTATCTCCATCCCGCGGATGGCTCCTGCCATCCCGGCAGGAAAAGCCCTGTCAGAGCACCCGATCCCCAGGGAGAGTTCAATTAAGGTTTTAACGAACCCCTAACAGGGCAGGGGCCGCTGAGGAGGAGCCGAGCGGTGCGGGCTGCGCTGCTCAGCGGCCGCCCGCCCTTCATCCCCGGCCAAGCCACTGTCTCCAGCTGTCTCCGACCATCGCCGGGGCTCCTCAAGGCCCAGAAGAGGCTCTAAGGAGAGTTCATGTAGCATTTCTCTCACCACCGGTCTCTCCCCCCACTGTTGTCTCCATCTCTTAAGATCCAAAGGCGTCTGAACGCCTGTCCGTCAGCAGCAGCAGCAGTAAGTGCTCTCACACAAGTCTCTGCTGCCTGGGGATTTCCTGCCATCCTGGCTGTCTCCATACAGCTTTTTTATCATATCTGTGTGTCTTCTCAAACAGCAAATGAGCGCTTCGACCGTTCTGACTTTATCTGCTTTACAAAACTGCAGTGTTGGGTGATGCCTATGAGTTACTTTGTTTCTTTAAGTCCAGGCACTGGGTATTTTAATTCAGGGTTAGAAAGTGAAAGGGTCAGAACAGAGTAATGCTCTTCCACGTGTACCTGCAGACTGGGACCTCTCACTCCCTCTACAACAAAAATATCAGCTCTGGGTATGCTGAAAGGCACGAGCACCGTGTGGGGTGGCTGCTTCCATCACCAGGACTCACAGACTTTTGTTTTCCTGCTAGTCAAGGCATAATCTGGAAAAAGCACACCCTGTGGAGAAGTAGGTGATGAATGCCTGTGAAATCCTGGCCCTGGGAAGAGCCAGCCCTGCCAGATGTGATAATGTTGTCCTCTGACAAATGGCCATAGCTTGGCCTTCTGCAGATAACTGTGTGGTTTGTGTGTTAGCTCCAGCTATTGATCCCACTGGGGAAGGGCTCCCTGTCCTACAGCCATCCCTCCCACCTCTGCAGTGCTCAGCTCTCACAGCCCATGGGGTTTGGCTCTGCTTCTTCCCTTCATTGGCACTTCTGCACAGGCTAACAATTACAAATGTGCATTTCCATTTATCTCTCACCTTTCAGCTGGAAGTCCAAGTGCTTCCCCCCCAGGAATCAGGCATTGCAAGGCAGCAGTGAGATAAGGAGGGAGCACACAGGGATCACCCAGTCGGCGTTGCTGTAGCACAGCTGTTCCTTGTAATGCAGCAGATACTTAGCAGAATTCCAGAGTATCTAAACAGAAAGCTTGGACCAGCTGTTTTCAAACTTATTTGAGTTGTCAATCCACACAATAGCCTGATGGAGGTGTGGCCCCTATTCAGTGACTTGGCTACAGTGAGGACAGGGTTGCTCTTCTGAGGGGCACACACTGCAGCACCTTTGGCAATGAGTCTGGAATACATCCTACACCTCTCACCCCAGCCCACACAACTCACTGCCCTTGCCAGGGCCCTGCTACAACTATTCTGAGCCAGACTGTCTCCTGGATCTATTGTGCAATGTCAAGCCTTTAAGTTTTTTCTTTAAAACACTTCAAAGAGTACTGCTAGCTCCAGGTTCTTGAGTTCTCCCCAGGGCTCTCTCACCATCCTGAGCATGGGCAGCAGCCGCAGCCCAGCACTTTCCTGGAGGTCAGGAATGAGCAGTTCAGCCAGCAGAGCTTTCCCAGGAGCTTTTCCGTGGCAGAACTAACCTCTTGTTTATGTAAAGCCGCACTGTGAAAGTGCTCATGTACTGCTGTCACATTACAACCTGTGTAACCTTAGGTAAACTCTTAAGGTTGTATGTGTCCATGATTCATCCCAAAAACCTGTGGGGAGAGCAGCACTGCAGGGGCACATTAGCTCAGTTCTGAATCAGCAGTGTGCTCTTCTTAAACTGCACATCCTCAGAAATGCCTGCAGTGCTGACTTGCTGCCTGACATTGCTCAAGTATAATTGGTTATGTCAGGTCTACCATAAAACACTATAAAAATGAAACTTCTTCCAGCAATGACTGAATTCTGGTAATCTCCAAGGCATGTAATTTGTTTCTGAAGTCAAGATTTCCTTGCTACAATACCTTTACACAACAGCTATGCTGGACTGGGCATTAAAGAGGGGCAGCATGTATTCTAGGTTGAGGTGGACACATCTAAAAGGTGATTCATCCTTAGAGATGCGTGTGTCTATCCACTGACAGTGAAGAAGGTGTGGGTAAATAGCTCAGAGACATTGACATTGCAGCTTTGCAAAACACCTGAAAGGAATCTGACCTGTGACTTTGTAACTTACTGAGAGAGGATGCTGAGCTTGTGGACCATTTGAACGAGCAGAAACCCATTCCTAAAACTAACCTTTTACGCTGTAATGTGGTGAGTACCACCTGTGCAGCAATTCCACATCCAGGCTGTTGTCTAAGCAGTATCTCAGGATACCCAAATCCCACAGTTGGTGTGTTCTGTCTTTATCTATATGTACCAGAACCTCCACAGTGCCACGATCTGGTTGACAAGGTGGTCTTCCATCATATGTTGGACTTGATGATCTCAGAGGTCTTTGCCAACCTAATTGATTCTGTGGTTCTATGGAAGAGCTGTCGAGTTATCTAAATCACTGCAGGCTTCATGCATCTAAAAAATCCGTGTTGAAAACACATGAGCAATAAATACAGGGTGCTTTTAATAACTTGTCTGCTCACATGGCTGCCTGCTCCCTGTCCCCCCTCCCCCTAATTCCTGCTGTCTTATTCTCAAGACTTGATCTACACCTAAATGTCTCCCAAAGAGTTCTCAGTTTTCCTTGTGTTCAGGTATTGCTGTCTGGTATTGAACAAGGCACCCTGGTCATTTATAAGCCAAACAATCCTGAATTCCTTCTGTAGCTTTAAGGAACTCAGCCTGTCCTTATTCCTTAGCACGTAGTTACAAGTCACTTCTGCCGTGAGGAAATGCTGGTTTCAAGAGGCCCTTGCTGTCTTACCCAGACTGCAGTCCCTCCCTGCCCCTGTGAAATAATTTGTGTTTAACTGGCCATCCAAGAATCAATCATTTCAGTGATCTGGCCTGCAGCACGGGCCCACCAGGCAGTGGGACAGAGGGGCAGCAAGCTGTGGCTGAGAGCACAGAATGGGATTTTTAGGTAGCTTTGTCACCGAAGCCAGTATGCTGTGTAACTCCTCGTTGCTTTTCTGCCCTGGGAAACACAACTCCAGTAGCTCCTGTCCTGATTAGCTATTTTCTCAAGCATCACATGTGTCAGTACTGCCTGCACAGGCATCAGCAGTGTGTCACTGTGTACCTGGAGGGAATGTTGAGAGCACAGTGACTGTAAAGGAGCACCGAGTGGAGCTGTGCTGTGCAAGATATGCTTGGACACAGGATGCCACAGAAGAAGAGGCTGCTCCTTGTTCCTCTTCTAATTCTCTTCTTTGCTTTTCCTTTTAGTGTGGAAACAGTAAATGATGGGCAGTTCCACAGTGTGGAACTCGTGATGCTGAATCAAACTCTGAACCTGGTGGTGGACAAGGGGGCTCCCAAGAGTCTGGGAAAACTCCAGAAACAGTCTTCTGTCAGCCTCAACACACCCCTCTACATTGGAGGTACTGAGAATTACTCTGGACTTGAGATTTTAACATATTTTCTCAGAAGCAAACCATCTTCCATCCCGTGGATGGAAGGCTCTCCAGGACAGGGGGTGGGAGTGGGGGCACTAGTAATTTGTCTTTCCCCTCAGCCACCGGTTGGTTCCCTGAACAGAGAGCCTGGAAACACCACCTCTGCTGCTGTGCTTTGTGCTCCACAGCCCCCTGGCACCCACCACAGGGTCAGCACAGGCAGTTAACTCAGCACAGGCAGGTTCTGTGTCACACAGTCATGGCAGGAACAGTCCACTTGTCATTTCTGGAGCTTTCAGAACTGGCTGGCACCAAGGTGTTGTGGCTGAAGAACACAGTGGAAGTATCACAATCAATCACAGCAGAAAAGCAAATCAATAGTCAGTAGGTTTAAATATACCACAGCCAAGCAGTATTTCTGCTGGAAATTTTATAGGGGTTTGAAAACTGGGGGGAAGAGGATGTGTGATTAAATAACATATTAAAACACAAGCTGACTAAGAATGTCTTGGTTAATAGTTTTCTCACTAGAAACTGAAGCCAGAGTTTCAGTATTGGAGAGGTATTACAATTGACCAAACTTCAGTGAAGAAGTTTTTTCACATTAAATACTGAATTTGGGGGGAAGGAGCAGCCAAGTGGGGTGGGGAACAGATGCCCAGAATAATGACTATCCCACTGATTAGGTGTCTGGTTATGAGAGACAGAACAAAGGCTGGTCTCTGCCCAGTGGATTTGTTTTTGCCAGAACCCCCCTAGCTCTATTCTGGACTGAATGTTGAAATCTCTCTCTTCCAGTGACACAGAGTTCTTGAATTTTCAGTCAGCAGAATAATAAGACTCAGAAAGTCTTTGGGCTTTTTCTAATGAGATCATTGAAGCCAATAGTAGAAACTCTTACCAACTTAATTTGGTGCTGGTCAAACCTTTTGTAAATAATTCCCTTTAATAACATTTTTCTAAAAGAACTCTGAATATTGCCCTTGTAAAACAGAAAAACGGCTAATCTTGCTTTGTACAGAGCTGAAATTTTATGATTGGCTCCTATTAAGAATGTCACAGGCTATTAAAGAGCACTGTGCATCAAAGATAATCTGCTGGTGCAGAGGCCATTGCATTTTCTTCCTCTAGCATAGCATAAAAGATACCAACCCTGCAACAATTTTTATACAGAGAGCTTGGGAAATAATCACATGGAAAAGTTTTGTTAATGGATGAGCACAGTGGATTGATACCAATTCTCAAAAGGTACCTACAAAAAAATTCTCAGGACAAACCTGAGACCTGGAATGAAGGACTATTGGAAGCCATGGGCTCAGTGGAGACTTTTTTGTTGCCTATTAAAATTCTTCTTGCTTCTTTCTAAACCCTCACTGTTCTTCATGTGCCACCTATCCATGTGCAGCATTCCCGTGGATGCCAGCTGCCCTTCCACTGCAGGTGGTTTAGTTAAAGTAATTGATTAAATTACCTCAGAGCAATTGTTCCTAACCTACAGTAAGTGTTAACACAGAGCCTTCATGTGCCCCCAATTTTGTCCATCTCCCCAAATGACGTGGTCTAGCAACTTCCCTCCTAACACACAGTTAAACAAAGATGCTGGGTTAGTTTTAAGACCACCTTTAACAGTGGCATTATTTATGGATAACAAATTCTGTGTAACCTTACACAGGTCCTATGCAAATTAATTCTTTAAAGATTTTAAGGGGCTGTGACAAAAGAAACGTTACCAGTTGCCATTTATGTATTATCATTGTAACTGTGAGTGAACCTTCCCCTTTTGCTTTTATCTGAAGGGATCCCAACCTCTACTGGACTATCTCCCCTGCGCCAGGGTGCAGATAAGACACCAAACGGTTTCCATGGATGTATCCACGATGTCCGCATCAACAACGAGCTGCAGGATTTCAAGGATTTGCCACAGCAGTCACTGGGAGTCCTTCCTGGCTGCAAGTCCTGTAACATCTGCAAGCACGGTATCTGCCGGTCCCTGGAGAAAACGAGTGTGATTTGTGAGTGTCACCCAGGCTGGATGGGCCCCCTGTGTGACCAGGAAATTGGAGACCCGTGTCTTAACCACAAGTAAGCTCAAACAAGTGCTGATGGGAGGGCAAAAGCTTTACACCTAATGCATATTTCACATTTCATCTTGTGAAACCACATCCGACTATTTTTGGTGAAATTATTGACAGCTGTGAGTCAGCACCTGTGGCAGCTCTCAATTTCCACTGCTTGTTCCGAGCCTGCTGACCCTCCAAAGGACATCATGAGCCTGAAGGAGGTCAGGTGTTAATGCTGCAGGTCATGCTTTCAGCAGTGATTCTACACATCAAAATACAAACCCTCCTGTTAATGCGTATGGCTTGACTCTGAGGAGGTGACCCACTTACCCAGAGCAGAGCTGCCCGTGAGCACGAGGTACACATTTTTAGGGGTTTGCTCACAGCAGCACTGGACCCAGTCTTCAGACTAACCCATTATGTGTGAGCAGTTTTATATTTCCCAAATAGTTGACTTAATTATTACACTCCGAAACACCCCTTTAAAGTGCAAGTTTAAAGGATAATGTGGTGTTGCATGAGAAGGGAGTGTGAGCGTAAAGCGTTCACTGTTCAAAGGCTCCATAACCACATCTCCAACAGAAACACAGGATGAATGGCTTTCTCATGGCAAGCACAGAGGAAACAGTCCTGTGCAGAGTAGCAGGATACATAGTTCAGTGCTGTTTCATAAGCAGATGGAAGTACTTTTGTTCTAGAAGCTACTTTGGTTGCACTGTTTGTGGAAGGGCCTTTTTACAAGCACATACTTTTGACAGGTAAATTGACACAGTGAATAATCACTCTCTTAAAGGCAGAGATTTAACCTCATAGAGGTACCATTTTAGACTTGCTTCTGGGTCTAATTCTGCAAAATACTGAACCCTGGAAGATGTTGAGAAGCACCTGATAATTTACAAACCAAAGGTATGAAAACCCAAATGTTTCCTTGAATTTTCCATGTCAACACAAAGCTGTTGTGGTTGGACAAGAGAAAAATAAGGGAATTCCAGATGTCCACATGATGAGAGATTGTTTCTCTTATAATCCAAGGAGGGTGAGGCAATCATGAATGTAGCCCCTTGCTAAAGAAAGTAGCTGTGTGTATTTCTGATGCTCACACACTGTCCCACCTTTCATGAAGTCACTTCAGTTTTTTGGAGCTGTCTCCTTAAAGCCAAGTCCTGTGTGTCCAGGGGAGCCCAGAGTGCTGCAGGCAGGTGTCTGCTCCAACACTCATAAGGTTTATCTCAGTGAGGAAATGCACCTGTAAAGATTAGGTAACCTCTGGTTAGTGGGGCAGAAAATGCTGCTATATATAGACCGTGAGTCCCTGTATTATTTTGCATGTCTTGATCTGACTGAAACTGCTTTTGCTATCTGTGCTTTTTAGTTCAAAGCTTAAAAATTAAATGTAGAAGAATTCAACATAACAGGGAACAATTTGAAAGTACTAGAAAGAAAATAAACCCACATCTCTCTTATTTTTATTTATTTTCTTTCTAGTATAAACCTTTGCTATAACAGGTCCTACTTGACATAAACCCACATCTCTCTTATTTTTATTTATGTCAAGTAGGACCTGTTATAGCAAAGGTTTATAAGCCCCAAGCACTTTTCCCTTGGCTTCTTCCCTGTTTTCAGTCCGTTTCAAGCCCCTGCCCCAGAAGTGGGGATGGTGTCAGAGAACCTGCTAAGGATCAACACCCCACCCTGTGGTATTCCTTGGAAATGCCAAAGCTCAGTGCAAACCACAAGAGCCAGGGAACCCTTCAACTACATCTGCCTGCCTGATAAGTCTGTGCATAGCTTTTCTACTGGCACCTTCATTTATCACGCTGGTTTTCATCACCTGATATTATTTGTACAGTAATTCTGCTCAGGAAGCCTGGGCATGCAGCTTGATTGTTGGCACTTAGTTCCACGTGCTGATGCTGTAAGTGTGAGCTGTCTTGTGTGGATGCCAAGCGTTTGTGCTCACAGAGAAGCCTAATGCTTTTTAGAGAGATGCCTTAGGTTCACAAATTCTAGATGTATTCTCTGAATACATCCAGTATTCACTGAAAACTCACAGGTTCTTCAGAGTGTTTGACACTAAACTGCTGGTCTTGGATTAGTGTCCTGGAATTAAATGGGCAGAAGTGCCAAAACCAATCATTTCTGGGAAAAGGAACATTCCCATCTAACAGGGGCCAGCTCTGAATGCTTCTCTCTCTCCAGGTGTCTGCATGGTAAGTGCGTGGCAGCCAACGTTGCTTACACCTGTAAGTGCACAGAGGGCTACACGGGCATGTACTGTGACAAGAAGAACAATTCCTCAAATCCCTGCAGGACTTTGAAATGCAACCATGGGCAGTGTAAAGTTTCGGAGCACGGGGAGCCCTTCTGTGAATGCGACCCCAACTACAGCGGAGAGCTCTGTGACAGAGGTAGGACTGGGCACAGGGCCTGGGCTGCTGCTCTGCTGCATTCCTGCTTTACACCTCTGTTTCCATCTCTCTTCCATGGGATTTGTATCGGGATTAAATGGCAAATAGCAGAAGATGAAGCTAAGCCAGTCTCTGCAGAGCCATACAGGGAGGAGAAAAGAACCACACAGCACTAAGTGGCTACTGTCCAATCATATGGAAAGGGGGACGTGTGCAGTGAAGGGTTTTATTCTGTCTCCCGAATCCTCAAGGTTTGCTGGTCCTGGGATTCAGGTGCAATGTGTAAAGGAGAGGTTGTTGTGAGGTTTACCCTCAGCAAGCAGGGACCAGTTAATTGCAGTGCTGGGAAAGGAGGTATCCTGAATACCAAGGAGGTGCTGCTCACATGAAGTGGCAGGAAAGATTCTTGGCTTGCTCCCTTGGACGCAGCTGAGCAGGTTTCCTGGGGAATCCCACAGATCATGCTGGACTTTCCACTAGGGCAGCTCTTTTGCCCTGCCCTGAAAAGACTCTCTGGAAACTCACTGAATTTCAACTTTGTCCTTTCTGTCTTATTTTTGTTACTGTACAGAAGGAAGGAGCTGGCTTATATTATTTTTATTTAGGTTGTGCTTTTCCTGTGAATGAACCACAGATTTTTCAAGTTACACACATGTACAGCCTCACCAAAGTGTGTCTGGCTGATCCACAGTGACTGCAGAACAGCACAGACATTTTCAGGTATCCCAGACCACCAGTGCCCGGCAGAGCAGGCTGACCTTTGCTCCTGAGAAGCAGACATGGTAAAACTAACTCCTACTTTGCAGGAGTGTTGCAGGATTCAACACTCAGCATTCATTAAAGCATTTCCAGAACTGCTGATCAAAGCCAGCAGGCCTGTTGGCCTCGGCCTTGCACCGGATATTACACATTTGTGGAACACAAGCTCTGTGTTGATGGCAGGTACAAAGCAGTAAAAGATTAGGGTCCTTCTCATGCCATCTGGTTTTGAATCACGTTACGAGCACAGGGCTGTTTGCTGATGTTTTTGGGAGTATCTGGCAAAATAGTTACCACTTTTTTCTTTTTTTTTTTTTTTTCTTTACATCTCTCTTGTCTCCCCAGAGAATCTCTGCCAAGGTGACATCATTCGAGAAGTAGT
Source organism: Corapipo altera (assembly GCF_003945725.1). Classification (NCBI taxonomy): domain Eukaryota; kingdom Metazoa; phylum Chordata; class Aves; order Passeriformes; family Pipridae; genus Corapipo; species Corapipo altera. Next base: position 1,740,935 of record NW_020884887.1, read on the forward strand.
CAGGAAGCAGCAGGGCTACACGTCCTGTGCCACTGCCACCAAAGTGCCCCGCCTGGAATGCCGTGGCAGCTGTGGGAGCGGGCAGTGCTGCATCCCCCTCCGGAGCAAACGGCGGAAATACTTCTTCCAGTGCGTGGACGGCTCCACCTTCACAGAAGAACTGGAGAGACACGTGGAATGCGGCTGCTCAAAATGCTTATAAAGCCATTCTCCAGTCTCCTGCCACTTTAATCGACTCAGAAGCGCTATCAAAACGGGACCTATTTACTTGCAGAGTGAAGAAGAAGAAAAGAATTATTAAGTATATTGTAAAATAAGCAAAAAATAGAACTTATTTTTATTATGGAAAGTGACTATTTTCATCTTTTATTATATAAAGTATCGCACCACTTTGGGTATATGTATCATATAGTGAGCTATTTTTACCATGAAACTTTTTTAACAGTTGTAAGAAAAAAAATTTCAAAAGTTAAAAGGTAAAAAAAAAAAATAAATATATATATATATATATAAAGAAAACATAGCCTAGCAGGAGGAGTGTGGGGTGACTTTATATGTATGCACAATGAACAAACATAAAGGTGTTCCAAGGACCCACTGCCGAACTGATACGGGCTGAAGAAATCTCCTGGTTGGGTTTCCCAGGCGAGTGGATCCCTGAGACCAACTGCAGCCATCTGCCTGCTCTGGCACCCGGAGAGCCTCCCCTCAGCCCCTTGCTCTGCCCAGCACTGCCAACCTTGGTTTGCTCCTGTACAGTGGCCCCGCTTGCTGTTTGTGAACTTGTTCCCCAGAGCACACAGGCACTGCCGTAGCTGGAGGCTAATTACATTATTTGACTATTGTAGTACTATAATACATTTTTTTGCTGTGTATGATGTATTTATCTGTGTTCACATTATATTCTTGAGCAACTGTATCTATAGAGCACAGGCAGCTTTATCCAAAAGAAGGGTGCGAAGGGAAAAGGAAGCAGGGGAAATTTATGTTGCTTTGGGTAATTTGGGGGCAAAATGTGAAAATAAGTGCTAAGTGATGCCTAATAAATGACACAGTACTTTTGTGTAAACTCCTCAGCTATGTTATTTCCCAAGTTTGTGCCTTCTTGCTCCCAGCCTTGAGCCCTTTTTTGTATATGAAATATAAGGAATGCACTGCTACATAGTTTGTCACACCTTGACACTTTAAATTGCAAAGGTTGTAAAGAGCATGAAAATACTGCAGGTGCCAGAAACGCACCTGCAACGTATCAGCTTTTACTCCCGCTGTCACTTGAGCCATGGGTGTGAGCTGGGCTGTAGCTGCTGTTCGTCCACACTCTGGCACTGAGCAGATGGCTGCTTTCCCACAGCTTTTTAAACGAGCAGAAGTTGCACTATGTCCACGTGAAGGTATCCAGCTAACATCTGTCCGCCTCAGCAGCGTCCTCTGCTCTGCACAAGGAGAGGTGCTACAGCTCCATCCACGGACCGACCGGCTCAGCCAGAGCTCCTCCCTCTGCACCAGAGCTCCTCCCTCTGCACCAGAGCTCCTCCCTCTGCACCGCTCTGTGTCCTGCACTCCTGTCTCCCGAAGGACCCCCCTTCACTCGAGCTGTGTTCAGACCAACTGCTGACTAGGAGATGGAAGTCAACGCAGGGATAAATTCTCACTGTGGATGTGAGGCAAAAACTGACTCTGGGAGTGAGCTTGGTTTTTGAAGGGTTTTTGTCAGGGCTGCCTTTCAGGCTCAGTACATACGTGCAGAGAGCACCGTGGATACCTTGAAATTTCTCTTACTGTAAGTTTCAAACATCCCCACCAACAACTGTTCCGTTATCTGTGTAATTTCTTTCTTTCCCTAATACAGCAAGTATTATGGTCCTTTCTTCAATTTCTTTCTCTAAGAGGGAGACTCTAAGCAGAGATGCTTAGCAGCCACAAGGTCCTTCTAGGAATGCTCACTGGTCCCACTAAATGGATTTCAGATTAGAGGCTTCAGCAAAGGAGGAGTAGGAAAGCTGAATCAAGAAAATGGGCTTTGTTTTTGATTTGGGCTTTGGAAAGATGCACAGAATGCAACCCTGCCATGACAAGTACAAATGTTTATTTCCCATTAAAGCACAGAGATCATCTAGCTATTATACAGCCAGAGAGCTCTAACATGTTTATTCTTCTGCTGTGTCAGTCTCTCCTTAACTGCAGCAGTTCATTCATACTGCTTTGCTATGAGCAACATGAGCAGAAGGGACATAACCAATGCAATAGCCATCTCCCAAAATAAATATCAGTACATGGAGCTAGCAATCAGTGAAACATAATCACTACATAATGTGCCAAACTCTGATTGATACAGTACAGCTCAAGAGCCAGAGAAAAACTAACCCTGATTACAAGTATTGTGGTGTGGGCTGCTTTTTATTTTTAATATAATAAGAAGCTCATAGCAGCTGGGGTCTGTGGTGTACAGCAAAAAACACCTAAACCCACAAGCTACAGACTTTAAAAATTTATGCAGAGTAACTGCAAACACTTGTGAAAATATGTGCCAGGCACACCACTACCATTAATGTTTCATTCCTGCTTAAAACATTCTAAAGAAAGAGCTACTGTGGTGCCAGGCAGAGGAAATCCAGACTGAGCAGTGGCTGACCTAGCTCTTCAGTTTGTAGCCACCAGACTGCCAAGGCCTGCAGAAACAACCCCTCTTGAGCACTGCCCAAACCTATGTTCACTTTGTCCCTTCAGCAGCAACATGTGAGAAGGAGGGAGACATTTACTGGTGGCCTCCAACCTGCTGGAGGGTGCTTTGAAAGGAATGACCTGGCAAGGCAAAAGCCATCAACATCTTGTTAACACATCACTCTGGGATTTACTTAAAGCCTTGCAGCAAAGGGACCAGCAACAACTCAGCAAGGCCGGCCCTGTTCCTGGCCCTTTTCTGTCACGGCACTTCAACGTTAAGAGTTGGGATAAAGAACTAAGAATTATCTATTTTGTAACCAAATGATGCAATTTTTGTATGCTTTTAGGCAGCACTCGCCATTGGATAGTGATGCTTTATGTCCATGATTCTCTGACTTGCTATAGAATTATTTTATGTTAAGAAGAAAATAAAAAGCATTCAGATGTGCCAAATATGTGAGGTTAACTGAAGTGTAATTAGCTCTGAAAGTTCCTCTGTAACCTGCCTAATGTTACAACAAATTTCAAGAGCTGCGGGTACAACGCAGTAGTTTTTACCTCTGTAAAGTTTTAATATAAAGTGAAGAAAGATGCTTACCCTTAAAAAATGGCAATGCAGACTGGTGTGAACTGATGTATTTTATTATTAGATTCTCATTGTGATGTAAGTTTAAATAAATTGTTGGGTTATGGAAGATTGTAACGCCTTGTGATGCAGGTTATTTCTATGTGTATTTGAGGTGATGAATCCAACCTTTAAGAGTATGTGAGGAGCTACATTCCTCTTGGACAAAACAGATCAAAGAATGGCTGTAGTTAAAGGTGGCATGAACAGTGGTTACATATTTTTATGGCATATCAGTAATCTTTCAGGAGTCTTACAGGCACAGATGAATTAAGCCACACGGTTTTTTATCCTGGTCATTTTTCTTAAATTAAATACTTTATTTGCTACTTTTTTTTTTAACTGCTTGAGAAAGACCTGCAGCAAAAATACACTAATGTTAGAATAAATAAAGAAATTTTGTGAATTGGACTCGGAGAAAGGTTGGCTGAGGAAATGGAAGTCACACAGCCAACAGTGGATGACAGGGATCCTGTGATGTCCTGACACATATATTCCAAATTTGCTGCCACTGCTGTAGCTGATTATTGTTGTTAGTGACCCAAGTGTAACAGACCTCTGCCGTTCATTGCATTCCAGCCTCAGCACGGAATAAAATTAAGCTCCCACCTAGTCCTCTGCCTTTCCTCACCCATGCCCCTGTGTAACACTCACTTATTGCTAATTATGCTTCAAACTATGGCCCTTAAGAGTTGCCTTTGCAATTCCATGCAAAGCTGGTGACAGCACTCAGCCAATAAAAACACTCAACCCTAATGAGCATCATTAAGTCTGAACTATGAAGGTTAATTACATAATTGTAGCAGATGGTAGCATTTTCACCTAAAGCAAACCCAGCTGAGCCCACTAAAAAAGCTAGCAGGGAAGTGTTCAAAAATTTCTGGGTAGTGGCTGGCATTGGTTTGCACAACAGGTATTGCTTGTGGCTTTGCAGCACTTGGGTCCCTCAGGACGCACTCGGGCAACTGCAGCCTCGGGATATAATGCTGCTGTTCGTGCTTCTGCCTGCAGTGCCCCAGGTACCGCCTTTTAGCAAACAATGCTGGGAAACTCGCCTCTCCCGTGTTCCTTTCACTTTGTTTTTTCTAGTCGGCAGAGGATGGTCAGATGGCATTTCTGTTTGCAGGGTGGTTGGCTGTGGGGTTTGCATTGTTCTCTCGAGTCCTGTCACTTGAGGTCTCCGTGACATCCCGATTTCTTCTCCTGCTCACACCAGGCAGCCTCGCGGTTCAGCGGGCTGGACGGGTGGGGTTGGCTTAGTTTTCGGGAGCCCAAGGTGCTCCCGATGCCTTCGGCTTAAGTGAAATGTGAGACTGGATCACCGGGTGGCCAGTCCGGTATCGTTCTGTGTGTGCGCTGAGCCAGGGTGTTTTCCGGGATGTTTTCCCGGATGTTTTCCAGGATATTTTCCAGGATGTGCCCCTGCAGCTTTCGGGGACAGCTGAGGTGAACGGGATCCGCCACCAGGTGGTGCCGGAGGGCGGCGTGTGCCGCTCCGCCAGCCCGGGTAAGGGGATGGGATGCGATGGGATGCGATGTTTCAATGGAAAGGGACCCACAACAACCATCTGGTTCCACTGCCTGAGCGGCTCGGGGCTGACCGAGTCACAGCCCGTTGTTGAGGGCGTTCTCCAAATGCCTCACACACCCTGCCAGGTCTGGTGCATTGACTGCCTCTCCAGGAAGCCTGTTCCAGGGTTTGGCCACCCTCTCCATAAATAACCGTGTCCTGATATCCAGTATAAACTCCTCTGGTGTATCTATGGAGAGAGGGAAGCTGCAGGGTGACCTCATGCAGCTTTCTGTGAGGATACCTGGAAAGGGAGGTGCTGCCCTCTTCTCCACAGGATCCAGTGAGAGAACAAGTGGGAATAGTTCAAACTGGACAAGTCCAAAGTCATCTTCACAGGAGCCACGTGTGCACAATACATGGGTTTTCTAGGGAGTGTTAAATAATAACTCCTCGGGTTTAATTGATCCTGTGCTATCAACTTCCTAGCATTGCTCACCCATGAGGACAGAAGTCCCCCCTTGCAGGGACACGTGGCATGGGGTCACTGTGCCCAGGAGCCTGAGGTTTGCCCCACGAAACTGCATAAACCAGCAGCAGGAGACAACCCAGCTGAGCCCCAGGAGGGTGTGTGTGGGATTTGACGGTGTCTGACACTTCATCAGCACCATCCCTGGGCAGCAGGACAATGGCCAAATGTGCTGGCATATGGGACAGCTTCTGCCTATGCACTGTGGCAATCTCAGGACAGTGGCCTGATGGCAGTGTGTTGATGGTACCATTACTTCTGTGTTAGCAGCTTATGGAATAACAACTGATTCTGCTACTTCTACCCCAATTCTGCTGCTGTTTCCTCACACACCGTGTGCCTGCTGTTTATTATCCAGCAGGGCTCTACTCCCAGGTGCACAACCTGCAGCCCATGGTATCTCTTGCCTATGAAGAAAGCACAGCTGTTCCTCTGAGCACATTCACCCTCAGAGACCCCTGCAGGCAGCAAGAAACTCCTCGGGCATGGAAGGGAGCACACATACAGTACAAGCAGTACTTATTAGTATGAGGAAGCTTAAACTTACACCATGACGCAGGGGGACACCCCGTGGTCTCACAAGCAGGAGGAACAGAAGCTACTGCGAGACTTGCATAGCTTTGTATCTTGTTCCTATGTGATCTCTTGACCTTCTCCTTTCCCAAGGCTTCTGTGCTTTCAAAGTACAGGAATGCTCAAGGTAGTGTGGGGATGGCACTGCCTTCTCCAGCTGTCTGTGAGGCTCGTCCCCACGGCACAAGGATCACTCCTCTGCTGTAAAAATAACCTCTTACAACTACTGTGTCTTACCTGGTGAGGAAAAGTACACATCCTACCTCAGAGGTGTGTGGAAGGGAGGAAAGCAGGGAAGTGAGTTCTCAAAACTCACAGGGAATCAGTCCATTACATTTTCAGTGGTCCAGTCTTCCAGCTAATCTTCCACCAGCAGCATTTAACCCTGTGCACATGATGGAACCCTGTTCCCCTGGGGATGGCTGAACACTTGTCCACCCCATGGGAATTAATTCCTTGTTTTGATTTGCTTGCATGCACACCTTTTATTTTCCCTGTTAAACTGTCCTTATCCCAACCCATGAGTTTTCCAGCTTTTACCCTTCTGATTCTCTCCCTGACCTGCTGCTGGGGCATTCAGTAAGTGGCTGTGTGAGGCCTGGCTCCTGGCTGGGGTTAAACCACAACAAGCAAATGCTTCAGCCCTGCCTTAGACACTTTGCTTGCAGAGCAAGGTTGCAGGAACCAAATACCACAAGGTAATTTAGGTGGGGACTTTGCAGCATGCGAGATAATATCATGCTTTCACCTAGCATGTGATAAGGCACAACAGGCAGTTACTATAAAGGAGCTTAAACTTCCTTAATTATACAGCAGCACATTTTGCACCTCTTAACCTGCCCTAGTTTCTCCTGGTAAAGCACTCACTGAACTGTTGGGGATAGGGGGGGTTAAATATCTTTTTTTTATTTCCTCTGTTGAGGTAAATACCAAAGTATGGTTTAGAGCATGAAGACATAGATTAAATTGGTCACACCAATAAATAAATGAGATTCTTATATAGCAACAAAACAATTTTTGTTTTGCCCCAAAACATCTTTGTAAGTAATACTGGTTAAAAAAATATTCCTCACCTTTAGGTATATCATTCATAAAGAATACTCTGATGTAGTTTCATTCCCCACAGACAGTGGATAGTACTTTAGGACAGTAGTTAATAACTACTGCTTGGAATTGGTTATATAAGTATATATATACATATACATATTTACACATACATATTTATTTAGCAAATCATTCATTCACCTTCAGATTGATTTATTCATAGGGGCACATGCTGACTGACACACAAATAACTCCAATCCAAACTGCTCATAACCTATAAATCAATCGATATGCAAATTAAGGAACATTCTGAGACTCTTTCATGCCTGTGTTAAGTTTCCAGTTTGAGCTAAACCTCTACTCTGAGGTGGACTAAAGATAGCTGGGTGTTGATCTCGGCTTGGGTTTTTTTCACATGTTCTGTATTAGCTGTGCTGTTCAGATATAATGCTGCAGGTTCTTGTGAAGAAACCACACCTTCAGATTTGCTGATCTTGTTTTTAAATTGAACAGCCCTCAGTTCATTAATTATCACAGAGCCCTTTATTTATTTCCATATTTTCACGTGGGGAGATGAATTAAGAGGGTTTGCTAGATAAAATAGTGTCAAGTGCACATCCAGGGTATTCAAATTCAGAACTTGCTCTCCAAACTTAGTCACAAAATATGTATTTTTGTCCCTGACCAAAGTCAGAGGTTAGGAAAGCATTCAGTGAATCTGCATTGCTGGAAAAGGAGATTATAATTTCCTCAGTGACAGGCTGGGTCAGGAACCTTTCTGTTTGTTTCTAGACAGCAGGAACTGGACAGCTGTCAGGCTGTACACTAGGTTTTTTCTTGTTTTTCTGGGTTGCATGTATATATTTATTACCAGCACTTCCCAGGGATGGTATTTCATTTCCTCTGGAGTTAGAAGGTGTGTAGGAAACACAGTCAGAGTGTGGGCACTGGAAAAAAAATGCCTCAGAATTAAGGTAATGAAAAATCTCCCTGCAGATCTGTTTTCCCCAACCCCACCAGAGATGTCTGCGAGACACCGGATGGCTCATTTTACACCAAACATTCCACGCTGCATAGTCTGGTGACAGACAGGAAATTAAAGACTCTCTTTTCCAATCACAGTGTATATTTACGAGTGGGCACGAGTTAACTTCCAGGTAGCAGCTAAATTCTTCTATTCCCTAACATGTATGTAAATGTTTGCGTTTAGAATTTCAGTAAGAAAGTACTTTGCAGTGAAAAACCACAAAACCACATCAAAGTTTCCTCACTTTATGAAGAACATGCTGGAATTTCCACAATTACATGTAGCTTACAGAAAGAGAGAAGTTCTGCAGCCTTGCTGATACACTCTGAACTTCCTTTAAAGGACAAGAAACAAACACTAAGAAGCCTTTAGAGTAAGTTTTCCAAATACAGACATTTCAGAAAGGAAACATGATAAATGGGAGATGGCCTCCACATGAGAATTTCTGCTTTTTTAATGCAAGATTCTGAATTAAAATGAAGAATAAATCCTTACATGGGAGGTTTTAGAATGACAGACAATAAAAATACCAACAAAATACCAGTGCTCAAAGCAGACACAGAATCACAAAATGAGGTGCCTGGGCTGGTGGTCACTGTGGGGAGCAAAGCTCTGCTGGCACTGAGGACAGGTCTACACCTGAAAGCTTTCCTGGTAATAGGGTGCTAAGTGAACACCATCCTCTTCTGGGATCTGACATCCAAAATCCTTCTCTGAAGGAAGGCAGTGACCAGGGCTAAGCAAAGGTCTCTTGGTAATGGGTAAAAGGGTTCTTTTGTACATGTTTAGCAGCAGCGGGGGAACAAGAGGATGAAGAGATGTGATTCCTGTTTCTACTCAACAGGTTCATGAGTAAACCCCAAACCCAGGAAGTTGAGGATTTAGTCTTTCCTTGGTTTGTGAGGGGTTATTTCAAAAGAGACTTTTGCCAAAGCAAAACTCCAGCTCCTTCAGGAAATTTCAGCTTCCAAGACAGAGTTTATGGCCAAATCCTCCTCCCAGACCAGAGCTTTTAGATCCCTCCAAGATCAGAGTAATTGGTCTAGAATTATATGGCACTTTATCGCACAGGACAAGGGAGAAACCAGCTGGTTGCTCCGTTATGAGTTCTTGCTGGAAACCCTGGAGTTGTGAGGAGTAGGTTGGAGATCTCAGCATGTCCTGCCACCATCAGTGGGCTTCCCTCCAGCTGCAACAGTCAGGAGAGACTCTGTAACCCTTGTACGGGGCAAGACAGATACTGAGCATACTCATACACCCATGTACTGAATGTGAGCCGGTGTGTACCCAGGTGGGCAAGAAAACCAATGGCCTCCTGGCCTGTATAAGGAATGGTGTGGCCAGCAAGACCAGGGCAGGGATAGTTCCTCCATACTGAGGCACCAAAAGTGCTGTGTCCAGTTCTTGGCCCCTCAGTTTAGGGAGGGCACTGAGGTGCTGGAGCACGTCCAGAGAAAGGAATGGAGCCAGGAAAGGGTCTGGAGATTCAAGGATAAGAGGAGCAGCTGAGGGAGCTAGGGGGGGCTCAGCCTGGAGAAAAAGAGGCTCAAGGGGGACTTTCTCACTCTCCGCAACTCCCCAATGGGACATTGGAGCCAGGTGGGTGCTGGGCTCTGCTCCCAGGGAACAAGGGACAGGACAAGAGGAAACGGCCTCAAGATGCGCCAAGGGAGGTTCAGGTTGGACATCAGAAAGAACTTCTTCACCAAAAGAGTGGTCAGGCGTTGGAAGGGGCTGCCCAGGGAGGTGATGGAGTGCCCATCCCCAGAGGTGTTTAAGGAACGACTGGACTGGACATAGCACTCAGTGCTCTAGTCTCGTTCGCAAGGTGGTGTTGGGTCATAGGTTGGACTAGATGATCTCAGAGGGGTTTTCCAATCTAATCGATTCAGTGATTGTGCGATTAAATATCAGCCCATGCTTGTACCGGCTGAGGAGAAGCTTCCCGAGGAATGACGCTACTGGTGCAGTTATTGGAGGAGTCCAGACACCAGTAAAACGAAAGGAGCCATTTCCAAAACACTTCAGCCTCAGCGAGGGGAAACAAAAATAAACTGCAACCTTCCTGCTTTATTGAGGAGGAAGCTCAATAAATTACTGAGCGACAGGGAGCGTTCGTGTTCCCCTGTACCCCGTGAGCCGCACAGATGCCCAAAGGGTTGCACAGCGAGGGCGCCACGACCGCGGATATCCCCCCTCAGCCCGCGCCCCGTCGTCGAGGGGAGGCGGCGGGGCCGCGATTGGCCGCGGGCCCGTGGTGTGAGGGGCCGGGGGCCGCCGGGAGCTGTAGGCGCGGCCGGACTGCGGCTCCCGGCTCGCCCCGCGCCGGGCGGGGGCAGCGCTGCGGCAGCGACAGCGGCGGGGCGG
>NW_020884887.1:1756273-1821710 GCF_003945725.1 Corapipo altera
CGGGCGCGGCCAGCGCCGCTCCCCGGGAGGCGGGCGCCCCGAGCGCGACGAGCATCAGGAGAGCGAGGCCCGGCCCCGCCGAGCCGCCGGCGCTGCCCGCCCCATCAGGCGAGGGACAGGAGACCCGCCCCGGCCGGCAGCGAGCCGGGCCGCCGCCGCAGCGCCATGAAGATCAAGGATGCCAAGAAGCCGTGTAAGGCCGGGCCGGGGGAGGGGGCGCGGGGCCGGCGCGGCGGGCGCTGCCCGGCCATGGCTCCGGGAGGTGCCCGCGGAGACCATCCTCGATCCTGTGCGTCCCTCTGAGGGAGGGGTCGGGGCTCGCGGGATCCTCGGGGAAAGGGCTTCTCTTTGACTAGAAAGCGATATCATCGGTTCCCTGGGTGTGGGTGATGTGTTTGATGGAGATGGTGTTTAATCGCTGTGCCGAACACCTGCGCAGGTGGCTTTTTAAGGGCTAATCAACTCCCGATTCTTTTTAGAGAGAATATTTCCTATTATTTGGGTGCAGGTCTTTAATTAAAATATGCTGGATGCTCCCCTTTAATAAGCACAGCTGTAACAATATCCTTACTATTTGTTGCTTTTGAGCACCGTATTTCTTTTGGAGGGCACAAACGTGGTTCAGACTCAGGTGAAAGCAAACAAAATGTCTTAAGATTACAGGTGCTTCTTTGTGGGAAGAGAGGTATGGATTGAGCAAAGTTAATCTACATGCAAACGATCTACCAGCTGTGCAAGTCAACACACCTGTCAAGCTAATACAGGTGTGCCTTGGCTGAAAGGGATGCAGGTATTGCTCCACCGAATTAAGCATCTTTTTCTTTGTCATCATACTTCAAGAAGTACTTTCAGGGTGAGTTACAGTGTAGAAAAAATGTCTGGTCCCAAATTTCTAGGCCTCCTGTTGGTCCTGTGGCATGCATGGCAAATGAACAGCATACAGCTAAAAGAGGATCTTGAAAGGGGATGTTTCAGATATATTGTTTGAGCAGCCCAATAAGAAAACCATCAAACATGTATTTAAAACAGGAAGTGTTAGTGTAGCTCTAGAAATAGCTATAAAAGCTGTGCAAGTACCTTGTTTCTTGTGGTCTGTTCAGGAAACGCTAAATATGCATCTTGTAGCACCCAGTTAGTCATCACCCCTTGTTAATGCCAGTGTGTGGAAACTCCTCAATTTACTGTAATGATGTTTATGAAAAGTACAGTTCAGACAGCGTTTTTTTTCCCCTGGTATAATATTAAGGAATGTTATCAAGACTCTGAAGGAGTAATTGACTGTAAAATGTTACAGTGGTTTGATAATTAAAATTGTGAGAGTATGGCTGCTCCTGTTGCAGAAACCTGCTAATTTCAGGAGCGTCTCTGCTGGACCTCAAAGACTTGTTTTGTGTAGTGGTGGATTTAAATCTCATGGTTAAATAACAATGCAAATGTTATCAAGGAGTTGTAGCTGCTCAAATATGCTACAGTTGTAGTTGCACTCTTCCATTTCTTGAACCTGAACTTTGATGTTGGTTTCATGATGGGAATTATAAACAGTTGGAACTGCAGAGGCAGGAGGGGAAAAATACAGTGTCAAACTATGTAGTTTATTTCTTCTGGGCTCTTGAACATACCTTGAAGCTGATGGCTTTTTTAAAGATAATAGCACTTAGTTTCTTAGGGAATGAACTTTAGACTCATTTTGCTGATCTCTGATCCTGGTTAGTCACATTGACTGAAGTGTGAGAGCAGATCCACAAAAGTACTGAAGGTGAGGAAGTCCGTTTCTGTTCAGGGGCTCTGGTGCCCAAAATCTGCTGTCAGTTTGGCTTAACTGCTCACATTGACATGAAAGCTGGCTTACAATACCACTTTTAGACTGTTGACAAATTATTTGGCTAAGACAGTTGTAGATAATTTTCAACACAATTGCTGGGTGGGTGCATGTTCCTTAGACCAAGTGAGTATCTAATCATCTGTGCTGGAGCCAAATTTGTTGCAGAGGAAAAATGGTTAATCATTATTTAACTTAAGAATCTGCAGAGTGGAACTGAGAAGATTGCCTTAGCCTGCCTTTGCTTTCATGTGTGATGTTTGGCATCAGGAAAAAAGGCATGATTGCACTGCCTGTCATGTCAGTCATCAGAGAGGGTAAAATGGAGACACCCAACCAGTTCAGGGCTTCTGATGTGGATACACTGCCTAGACATGCTTGTGTGGTCCTCCCTTCCAGATCTTCATCTGGCTAGTGTTGTTGCTAATTTGATGGACTAAAAACTAAGAAATGGAGCTGAATTTGTGGAACACAGCTTTTGAGATTGGCTGTCTTGGAAGAGGCTTGTAAAGGGCCATTCAAATCAGCTGCTGGGGATGAGGTGTCAGGGATTTGAAAGGAGGAGAACAGAAGTTCACATCGGGAAAGCTTTGTACTAAGTTAGTGGGGCAGTGGAAAGGTTGTGGAGTCTGCATTTGTGAAGGATTCCTGAAAAACTTCAGAGGTCTTAAAGTCTTGGCTGGACAAAGCCATAGTTGAGCTCATCTAGAGTTGGCAGTTTTCCTGCTGGTGTGACTGAGAGGTCGGACCAGATGACCCCGGGAGGAACCTTCCAAGCAGCAGTTGCGTGATAACTCTTCTGAGGAAATGCCTCTGGGGGAGAATGGCTGGCAGTTTTCAAGGAAACCTCCAAAGGTTATTTGTGGGTTGAGATGAAAAATGTGAGAGCAGAGAGTTGCTGCTGTGTGGGATCTGCCTAAAGGGAAGAGAGCAGCCACTCATTGAGAGGGAGCTCTGCATGTTGGCGAGGAAGGCGAGAGGGACAGTGCCAGCATGCTGTGCTCTCCAGGGGAGCTGGAGCCCTTCCTCTTGGCTCTGAAGGAAAGGCAGAGACTTCTAACATCTAGTACACTGTGTATGTTACTTTTTACAGTGCGTTCCTTTTGATTGTTTGTTGAAAAGAGTTTGAGAACAAATGCCTTCGTTTCCCTTGAGGCGATCTGAGACACACTAAAGATGAATGTGCATAGCAGAGATTTGCAAAGTGCTGTATCAGTATAAAGAAAAGATGAAAATTTCAAGTTTATTTTCTCTAATATGGTTCTATGGACACATGTAATCATTATGGACACAGTGATCCCATGCAGGATTGATGTGGTAAAATTGATGAAAAATCCATTTAGATTGATGGAGAATCTCTTTTAAATTGATTTTGTTTGTTTGTTTGTTTGTTTTTTTTATAGAACTTGCTGCATAGTCTTGGGTATCCTAGCATTTTCTTATTAGTCCTTGAAAGCTGATTACTAGCCAATAGCAGATGTTACAGGTTCTCATTTGAGTGCAGTTGAAAAATGTGTTTCTAATAATATATTAATACTGCCAGGCACAGTTTATACTGTGTTAAACACAGTGTATCTGTGAGTGTTAAATTATGCCTCTGTATGCTGTATCTCACTATAATTACACCTATCCCCAAAGACATGGCTGCTGAAATGTCAACAAAATTAAGAGAATGAGCAAGGAGAGAGAAGATGAAAGCAGTGATGTGTCTTGTGGTAGCTTTATATGGCATCCACTTGTGGATGTGATGAACCTCATGAAGAGCAATTGCAGTAATTGCCCATTCCCACCTGTCCTCCCACTGGTAACTGTGGCTGTTGTGGAGCGTGATTAGAGGTGGCTGAGTGGGAAAGTGCAGGGAGTTTGTGGGGCATGATGGAGAAGTTTTCCCACGAAGAAAAATGGGAGGATGTGCCAGAGACATTTAATTTATGCATTAATTCTGTCCAGCCCAAATGTATTTTGAGCTGGACTTGGGACATTTGAACCAAAAACCTGTTACAAAACTTGTTAAGGAGAGAAAGTCTCCAGTGCCTCAAGGACTAAGGACATTTGAAGTGCAGTTTTGCTCTGTAGAGGCTCATACCCCTGTACATCCCTGGACATGGGTGCAGCAAAGGCATTTGGTGCCTACCCATCAGGTTAATCCTGCTTGATTTAGCAGTTCCACAGCCTTTGGTGTGCTCTCCCTTAGCTTGTCCCATTGCACACATGAGCTGCCTTGGTCTGCCAGCTGATTCAGCTGGTAGAGTTTGCCACCAAGTTTTACTCTGCTGCACGCACATGTTTTAGGGAAGCACTGGAAGTGTAAGAATGGATGTAGTACAGAGGGGAAAATGCATTTGGAGAAACTGCAGGATACATTTAGTTTCTGTGTAAACACTGTGTAGTAGTTCAGTATGACTTTTAAATAGTTGTTTGCCTTGTCAGTATTTGGGTAGGAATAGGATCAAGGTTTTATTATCAAAGGCTGAATTGGAAGATAAGTTTTGGGCATCAGAACTGATAATACTGCATACTTTGATAGAGAACTGTTGCAGTGCTGGCAGGAGTAAGCTTAAGTTTTCATGGATTTCATGGTCATTTTCCTTCCCTTTATTTTAGGGCTGTATGGAATCATGAACTTTGGCACCCTTGGCAGTTGTTCCCCAGGCTACATTTGTATTTGAAGTGCGACAGTCTTAATAATACATAAGCTTTCTTACAAAGGTGACACAAAGTGATGTAGGCTGCTCTCTGCTGTTACTGACAGCTGTGAATTTGGTGTTTTTTCCCATGGTGCAGAGCTCCCAGCTTGAAATAGAGGTTAGCTGCTCTTCTTTGAAGGTTGGTTCTTGTTAATTTAATGCAGGGTTGACCCAGAATGTTACTTTATCTTACAGTGAGAAGGAAGTATTTCAAAGGTGTTTGTGTTTCAGATGTGTCATTACATTCTTAGGAAAGAGGCTGACAGGAATCTGCTTCTCAGTTTTTAGAAGCTAAATACAAGTAGAGCATTAAACTGAAGAATCTTACACTTGACTGAATAAGCAGAGTAGTAAAAGTCTTTGAGTTTGTACTTCCTGCAGCTTTGGATCCAAAGTGAGTGTGCAAAATCAGAATACTAGTGTGTGGTCTGGGTGGAGAGCTTCAAAGGTCCTCTGCTCTGCTGAAGCAGAGTCCATGTAAAAGGAAAACACTTCAGCCTTTGTGTTTGTATTGGCATGAGAGACTTTTTACTGTAATTATTTCCTTTGGCATGTAAATACCTTATATGATAAAATATAAATAACCTTAAGATTTCTGCCAGTAACTGCGTACACCAAGAACTTGAGAAGTGCAGACACAAGAGAACGAGGCTTCCCTGTGTATCTCTAAAGATTATTATGGTTTAAAAAACAACCAACAACCACCAGCATAGGGTTTTCTTACTCAGCAGAATTGCTACATCATTGTATGAGCACAGTGCTCTTCCCTTGTGAGAAGTGCTTTTCTACATTGCAGGAAGCAGTGCTAAGGAGTCCTCTTAAACATCTGGATTTTTTGAGGGGTTGACCATCAAAGCTACTTCGTGGTGTATATGAAATAATTTGTTGCTTATAGCAAAGGTTCCTGGTTGCTGTGTCTAGGTAGGGACCACAGTGGCTCCTGGCAGAGCTAAGGAGTGGAAGAAAATCTGGATTTGGATTAAGGAGGTTGTTTGTTATGATCCCCCTCTTGCTGTCCTGGAGGCAGTTAAATTTGTTGTGAAGTATCACATTAAACACCATATGGGTTTTGATTTTCCAATTAGTGTTCTACTTCATATATCTGTCTCTTCTCAGATAGTAAAACTCTGTGTTTTGTGTATTCTTAAACAGAGCCTGGCTTGAGTTCCTAAAAGCAGAATGCATGTTTGTGAAGGAGTTTTATGTAGTCTATCCAAGGCAGTTGGGCTTGTTGAATAAAAAACTCAGTTTTACTTTTCTTTTTTTCAAATTGTTGCTGACCTCTGCAGAGAGGAGCTGAACTTTGAAAAGATAGGCCCTGGATTTGTTCTGTGAACAGTGGTCAGATTCTCAGCAGGGAATACTTCTGAGCTGTGCATCACTTTTTGTGGAATGTTGTTAGGAATAGGAATAGTTACAAAGAGGAAGAGCTGAGAAAAATCTTTTAATGACCTAATCCCCTAGAGCTGTGGAAAAAGCCCAGTTTTAATGCAGAGGAATTGATTCTCCTTATAAAGTGAAGCTGTGGAATGGTGGTTACAGTTGTGCAGGTCCTCAAACCTGGTCTGTGCAGACCTATAAGCTTGAAAGGAAGGTTGTGTAATTGGTATCGGTGTCATCCAGGCACATTTCTTTAACTGTGACTGCTGAAAGGATCAAGCTGATGTCTGGGGATATTTTTTCCAAAAGATTCTGTTGCTGGCATTCTCCTACATCTCTCACTTAGAGAAGCATGACCCACAGATACAAGTATAAAAATACTTTTTAGAGTCATTTATATATTCTCAGCCCAAGGTACACACCACGCTATTTTTGTCATGTTCCAAGCCAGCTTTCAAATGCAAGACTGCCTGAGAAATCTTTCATGGATTTGAGAGACCATACCAGCTGCTGATGCAGATATGCTGTGTAAGAGTGAAAACTGTGCTTCAGACGTGCCTCAAAGAGCAGCAACCTCCCCTTAAGCAGAGAGCTCATATACATGATTTAAAATGATGCACAGGTTCCTTGTATGTATGGCAGGACTTAAAGTCTCTGTGTCCTCTTCAGGCATTGTCAGGATTAGCCTGGCTGCTGGAAGTCTTGTAGGAAACTCTCCTTAGGACTCTGACTAGTCCTCCATCCTGAATCTCTCTGTGGCCTTATTTTAACCCTGCAAATGAAAACACTTCCAGTAATTGGAAGAGGAACTGGTGTTTCCACATGGGTTCCTGTTTTTTCCAATCCATCTCCATCCAGATGGGATGGATTCTGCTCCAGGACCCTCCAGAAGCGATCTGATTTGAAGGCTGCAGCTATAGGAGGTTTCCATGTTGTGTCCCTGTGCAATTATATTAAAATTCAGGAGAATCAATGTATTTCCATTATTTAAAGGCAGCTCAAGCATGGATGAATCTTGTATCCTTGCAGTCCCAGCTGATTGTGCTCTTGCCACATATGTGTATCCCCTTCTGTTTGGAACACAAAATGGCTGTAATTTTCCTGGCTGCACCTGTAATAAAATCAATATAAATCAATCAGGAGTGGCTTACAAGCACAAGAATCCTTGTGTAATTCTTATTTCTGGGCTGCTGGTATAAGGAGTAAGTTAACAGGACGTGGGCCCACTTGCTTGTCACAACTCCTCCACCTTGCAAATGAAACTTGAGCAATGTACTTACCAGCCAAATCTTGTCAAATTTTCAATAGAAAAACGTAAAACTTCTTGGGGTTTGTCACAGAGGTGAAAACAGGCATATTTCTTCAGTTTCAAAACCCTTAAATGGCTGTTAAGATCACTCAGTTAACCCAGAAAACTGGTATTGTGCAGCACGATCGCATTTTCCAGCATAAAATACGTTCCTGTTTAAATCATGGAATAAACTTACAGTTCAGTTTTTTATTTGATATACTTGATTCATAAACCTTGAGATTTCTAGAGGTGTGACTAACACTGTATTTGCAAAAGCCTTTTGGATCATTTAACATGGGATGTGGTGGATCTTCTGACAAACAGGCATGACTTGCACCAAACCTTCATTAAGCTCATTGCCTGAACTTTCAGCTGTTTCCCCCTCTTTCCTGTTGTGAAGGACTAGATCCTAGTTTTTCAGTAGGCCCACTGAGCAGAAAGAATCCCAAATATTTTAGATAGTATGGCTTGCTGTGTGTTAGTTAAATTCTGAATGGGTTGGATTGACTCCTGCAGACGTGTTCTGGTCCGTTGGGTGAATCAGCTTCCCTTCTTCGCTTTTGGTCTTGTGACATCGTTTATGGCAAGAGGCTGAAACTTGGTGAGGTCACTTAATAGATCATCAGCTAATTGTGGTCAAACAGTAAGGTGACAAATTTTCTTATGTCCAGAGTCACAGGGTGAAGAAGTCAGGCAGTTGTGAAATCAGTTCATGTGTGGCTTTATGCTTAGACCTCTACTTTATACAGCAGATATCAGGGTTATAGACCTTCTTCATTTCCACTTGGAGCTAGATTTTGCTCACAGAACTTACTCTTGTATTTAAACGCAATTTTCCAAGATGAGTAAGGTAACCAACTAAATCTTTTTTGTTAATATCTGACAATATTCTCTGGGTACCCATTCCTGAAAGCTGAGGCAACTTTGAAATTTCTTTTCAACTTTAGCACTCGTAAATGAACTGACACACAGCCAGCCTTGCCTAAATACATTAAAATGTTTTGGTAGATCATTCTTATCAAGAATAGATCCCACTAGTAATGTAAATTCAGTGTAATTGCATCTTGCTCATCATGAACATGTTAACATCTTTTTGGTTTTGTCCTTGAGTTTCATATTTCTGTAAGATATGAATTGCATCTGAAGAAATAAACTGGAACTCTAAAAAAAACTAAAGGGCAAGCAAAACAAGCAAGTTATGTCAGTTAGAAAATAAAAACATGAGCTTCCCAGCTGGATATTCAAAGTCTTTCTTAAACTTACAAATTAAATTTTAAATACTGTTTCTGGGAGATGACAGTGGGAAAACTCTCAGATGAAGATGTTGTCTTCGCTGTAGAGTTACTGAGTATCAGTTTCACTGAGCATGGTTGGGAAAATTTATTGGTGCAGGCATATTCAAGTTATGGTCCTGCATGTCATAGACCATAAAATCCCTCTTAGGAACTGCAGTCATGCCACAGAAGTGACAAAGGCCAAGCACTTGGCTTACTGTTGTTTTGTAGTACAGAAATGCCCTCTTCTAGCCAAGGTACAAAAGAAAAAAAAGAAAAAAAAAGGAACCTAGATTCGGTAATATTAATTTTGTGGTTTGCTTGTAGTTCTTAATAGGAGTTTTTTGTTATCCCTTTAACTTCAAGGGGTATAAATTGGGCATCTTAACTGTGCCAGTTTTTCAAGTGCATGCCAATAAATTAAAGCTTCCCTCTCAAACATGTTGTGTGAGGAGCTGTTAGAGGAGGAATATTGTCCTGCTCTGTCGCCAGCTCTAATGTGTAACCTGCTTTCTTCCCGTGTGCATTGCAGTCTTTGTGCTGAAGTGCATCAGAGCTATTATTTTAGAAGGAAACGTTATTTTAATCCTTTGTTCTCAGTAAAAAAAAAGTGGTTAAATTTTGTTTATGAGTTGGTCTGAAAGATACGGTATAGTTTGGGGAGTTTTAGTTGGGCTTTCTGAGCACATGTAATAGCATTTAAATGTGTGGAGTTGCTAATTTTCCCATTTTTACCTGTGGCCAGAGGGATACTTAAGGTCATGTAATGGAAATGAGCGCTAATTCCTCATTCCTGTGAGGTTTGTTGTCAATGTCTTGTTGAAAAAGTAGCGCAGCATTTGTTTAACTCTTAAGTTCCATGTATGGCTTTGTCTCTTTAACAATAATTCTTGTACCTTCACAGCTTTCCCATGGTTTGGCATGGACATTGGGGGAACATTGGTGAAGCTTGCCTATTTTGAACCTATTGACATCACTGCAGAGGAGGAGCAGGAGGAGGTCGAAAGCTTGAAGAGCATCCGCAAATACCTGACTTCCAATGTAGCCTATGGATCCACCGGCATTCGGGACGTCCACCTGGAGCTGAAAGACTTGACCATTTTTGCTCGAAGAGGAAACTTGCACTTTATCCGATTCCCAACTCATGATTTGCCTACTTTTATCCAAATGGGAAGAAACAAAAACTTTTCAACACTACACACGGTGCTCTGTGCCACCGGCGGTGGCGCGTACAAATTCGAAGAAGATTTTCGCACAGTAGGTACCCTGTACCCTGGACCTGATGCCAAAAGCATTGCTGATGATAAATAAATAATAAATAGATAATCAGTATTTTGAAAACCTGTGCAGTGCTCAAATATTATTAATTTTGAACTGTATGAAGTATGGGAAATTACGGCCTTCGTGGAATCCACAGCATCTGTTAAATTGTCTTTGTGCTCTGTGAGAGAACGGCAGCTTAAATGTCCCATGCCAAAGTGAGGAAGAGCTGTAGTGAGCCAAAAGCCCCTCAGAATTTCTGCCCTGTGGTTTTCTGATAATCCTTGGAGCGTTAATGAACCTGCAAGGATAGTTAGTGCGATGCCATTGAGCTTTTTATCTGCTGACATCTTAGAAATGACTGTTTGACTTGTAAGATGGGGGAGGGAACCCACAAACCTTGAAAAGACATGCAGATGTGTGAGTTCCACTAAGATAACACTCAGTGGGGCCTTGAGGGTATTTGGTGACCTTTTTTTGGATTTAAATTGGTGAAAAATGTGGCTAATTTTTCAGTGGGTTAATGTCTGAGTATCTCAGAAGTTATCTTTGAGCTTACCAAAGCAGATATTTATACTGCCTGTCTGTTCTTGATTCGGGTCTGAGATCTAGATTTATAGTCAGATGGATTTGCTAACTGATGTATTCAGAACTTCTGAATTCTTTGTTGGCTTTATACTGAGATTGAAGTCCCTGAATTAGTCGCCTTGAGAGAGCTTCTTAAAGTTGGGCAGTACAGATATACTCATAAATTTGTAGCATGTTTGTGCAATGTTAGAACATGTTGACACAGTCTTTTTTTCTTTCCTAACACAGATTGGAAACCTCCAGCTGCACAAACTGGATGAGCTTGACTGCCTTGTCAAAGGCTTATTGTACATAGACTCTGTCAGCTTCAATGGCCAGGCAGAGTGCTATTATTTTGAAAATGCCTCAGACCCTGAGAGATGCCAAAAGATGCCTTTTAACCTGGATGATCCATACCCACTGCTGGTTGTTAACATTGGTTCAGGAGTCAGTATTTTATCAGTCCATTCCAAAGACAACTATAAAAGAGTAACTGGAACAAGGTAACCTAAACACCTGAGTTGGGGTTGTTACTCTGTGGGACAAAAAGCCTTCTGGTTTTGAAATGCTTCCTCTCCCTGATTCCCCCACCTATTCTTTTCTTCACTCTGTAGTATGGGAAAGTATTTTATGTGTAATTTACAGTTGCAGTCATTGAAGCCCATTCCCATGGTTCTGTTATTGAGGAGTTTAGTTTATCTTATTTATCAATGAGTGATAAAAGTGCTCCATAGTGAGAGTTCTATAGGTTTTAAGTTTTGATAACATGTGCAGTGAACCTCTGCTTCTCTTGCTCCATGAGAACAGATGTGTCCACACGTGTTTTACAGTAAATGATCAAGGATCAGTCAGTGGCCTGATGTGGGTATTTAAGGAGTTTGTCTCTTATTAAGTCTTTCAGCTTACATTTTGAGAGTTTATTTGTTAGCTCTTACCTTCTTGTAAATAAAATAGTGGGAAATTGATTGACAGCTGTTTGTGAATTGAACCTTAAGCAGAAAAGTGAACAGCTCGGTGTCTACATTGAAGGGCTTTATTTGTTTATTTTGTTAGTCAGACATAAGAGTCTTTCAGGTGAGAAAATACTACTTAAAAGCAACTAGTTTCCTTTGTCCTTAGTCTAGGTGGAGGGACCTTTCTTGGTTTGTGCAGTTTGTTGACGGGCTGTGAAAGTTTTGAAGAAGCTCTGGAAATGGCATCCAAAGGAGACAGCACACATGCTGACAGGCTGGTTCGGGATATTTATGGAGGAGACTATGAAAGATTTGGCTTGCCAGGATGGGCTGTAGCATCCAGGTAAGCAAGAGTCTCCTTGTTGGTTCTTCTGTTGGTTTGGGGGGCTTAGAAAACAAGACTTGAACTATTAATGCGGAGAAAATTGCTTTTTTTCAAACTTTTATTGTTGTCAAGTTACTTTTTATCTTAAAAGTGTATATCCTTAGCTTTTTAGAAGTTTTAGAGCCACAGACAACTGCAGGTGCCTGCCAGCTAGATATTGAAGAAAGCTCATGTGGTATGTCATACACAGCTTTTTGTGAGGTGATCACAGGAGTGGCAGGAAGGAAGTGCAGAGGTGCTGTGGTTTAACCTGGCAGGCAGCTGAACACCACACAGCCACTCACTCACTGCCCCAGTGAGATGGGGAGAAAAAAGCAAAATTCCTGGGTTGAAATAAAGATTTTTTTAGTAGGACAGAAATGGAACAGAACAGAATAGTCCCCTCCCAAGTCCTTGTGCACCTTGTTTTTGCTTGCTGATGGGGTGGGCTGAGCAGCAGAAAAGGCCTTGACTCCTCTCAGCAATAATGAAAACATCCTTGTGTTATCAACAATTTCCAACACAAATCCAAAACACAGCCCCAAATAATACCAAAGAATAAGACTGCATTTTGCTGTAGATAGTTCTTCATGGAAGTCAACCTGAACAAAAATATTTTGTTGGGGGTCATTATTGTAACAAGATTGACTGTTTGCTGTGAAGGAATAAATACACATGTAGTGTTAAATTGCTGTATTTAACACAGACTTTGAAAGGGAGCTCCTCAAGAACAAACATGAGACTTAGGTTCTGTTACAGCATAAAAATTACATTCTGAAATTACTACTTCAAAGGCACATAAATCACTTTTAATTAATGGAATTTTTTCCTGTTCTAGTTTTGGGAACATGATCTACAAAGAGAAGAGAGAGTCTGTTAGTAAAGAAGATCTTGCACGAGCCATATTGGTCACCATCACCAATAACATTGGCTCTATTGCCCGGATGTGTGCAGTAAATGAGGTAAAAACTGACAAGGAAGTGATCTTTCTACAGGTCTGTTATTTGTTTTCGGATTAAATGACTGCTAAAATGATGTATAATTTTAAACCTTTTAGTACGTTCTCAGATGAAATGAGGAAATTCATGTGGTGTTGTGTAGCCTTGGGCTGTGCCCACAATCATCCTGGTTTAGCAAGGGGACTTCAAGTCCTTCATCACAACATCCTGTGCTCCCCTACTCCCTCACTTCCCTGCAGGCTTTGGGCTCCATTCCCTAACAAAGCTGGTTGGAGGCACTCCTTGTCAAGTTGCTCTCCCCATTGGCAAAGAGATCCATGTCCCAATTCTCCAAAGACAGTCAAAATATTCTGAACCCATTCTTACTGCTTTAGTCACAGAATAGTCAGGGTTGTAAAGGACCTCTGGAGATCATCCCATCCAACCCACCTGCCAGGGCAGGCTCACCTGGGGAGTATGTCCAGCCCTGAAACATGGACTCTGTCCTTGGAGAGTTTCAGAATATGTGCCTTGAGCAACTGCTGCATTTAAATTGGTGCTTTGAGCAGTGCATGGGACCTGATGGCCTCCAGCAGTTTCTTCAAGCTGAAATTATTCTCTGATTGAAGCCTGTGGAAAGCCTTGCTTCTAGTTAAGCATTATTTTTAATTTTTACTGACTTTTGAGACTTCAGGTTGTTTTGACACCTGTCACCTTGCTGGTTGATACCAAGATGGTTTCCTGCCATCATCTATTTCTCAAAGTCCTGCTAAACAGACCCAGTGTGTGTTCAGTTTCAATAGGACCATGGGCAGTCAAGAAGCTGTGGAAGAACACTGAATTTAGGTATAGAAGGCATTACTGTCTGAGCACCAGGGATTTCCTTATTCATTTGGATAAAATGAGGTTTGGTAACAGCTTTCCTGGTAAAGACTATGGGTAACTGTATTTAGAACTCTGCTTAAAATCTCTGGATGTGATCACCTCAGAAGTACCAACAACTTTGTTACCTGAAAAACCCTCCTTTTGCTTAGGAGCCAGACTAATATATTTTTCTGGTTTTAATATTCCATGGTCTCCCTCAGTTCCATTCTCTGACTTTTTCTCATATCTGTCTTGGAGAATAAAGTTAATTTTGTGAGTATTAAGTTAATTTTGGCTTTTTGCTTTATGGCAAAACTTGATAACAAAGAGTTAAAATGAGAGTGAAGTTGAAAGTACATATTAATAGACTGAGACAAATGTATGAAATTTATATTTAAGGGTGGGAGTAAAGGAGGACAAATCAGAACTTGTAAACTGCACAAACTAGCTTTATTCCAATTGTTTTGATGTCATTCCAGCTATGTCACAGAACTACAAATCATAAGAAACAGTTAATAGGGATATACAAACTAGTATCTTGAATTGATATATAAAGGTTAAATGGATGTAATTATTTTGGCTTCCTGCAGTAGAACAGAATTATGGTTCTGTGCCTTAATGGTGTATCTACTTTGTCTTCACTGGGAACTAATCAAGATCAAGATGGTAAAAAACAGTCCCATGTTAGTCATTTCACTGCAGGTTGAATTGTTACAAAAACTAGTATGACAACTTAGATACAATTAATATATTTATTGATTTTGTGTAATTAAGTGCTTATCTAAGCACTATACTGAGAACTACCACGATTAAATTTTCTTTTCTTGTGTCATTAATGTTGCTTTCGCTTAACGTTGGGTTTATTTCAGCGAATGGGGGAAAATTAAATGATTTTTTCACTTTTTTACGTTTGACTTGATTAAAATTCACAGCTCACCTGCAGTATTAACTCTTGGTCTGATGCTGTGCTGAGGTTTATTGAGTTCTGAAGATGAAAGGAACACCTGCCATGTCTTACTGTCTTCGGCTTCTTTACAGTGCTGCCTTGTTGCATATGGATCAAGCAGCATTGTACAGGGCTATGAAGGCATTGAGTCTTCTCTGCCAAACAGAACTAGCTTTCATTTCATTTCACTTGTAGCTGGGCTGTTTCTTTGGCTTAATTACTGAAAGTGCTCGCTTAATTTGCAACACAAATGCTACTTGTCTGTAAATTAAGTCCTTTAATTCTTGTGGGTCCAGCCGACTTTCCTTTTCCCCGAGTGTGCCATGTTTTAAATTTTGAATCCATGTTTTAATTGTGGGTTGTTTGGGTTTTTTGGGCTTGTTTCCTTGCTCGAGACAGCCTCTTCTTTCATAGCTCAGTTTTTCAAAGCTGTGTTAAGCAGTGAAAAGTCTTAATCCTTTGCCGTTTTCCTCTTTTCTTTTTAGAAAATAAACAGAGTTGTGTTTGTTGGCAATTTTTTGCGTGTGAATACTTTGTCGATGAAGCTTCTTGCTTATGCACTGGATTACTGGTCAAAAGGCCAGCTGAAGGCCTTGTTCCTAGAACATGAGGTATGCTGTGGTTCATTTATCTGTATGTGTTGTTCCACCATAAATAAAAAATGCATTATTGAGTAGCTCTCGTGAGATATCCTGAGGCACCAAGTACTCAGTAAACATTAGAAATAAGAGGAGGCTTGTGCTGAATTGGTTCTCTGGGAACAGCTCTCTGCCAGGGAAGTACTTCAGTCACTTTGGGGTAGCTCAGTTCACACTGTGGATCTGTGGAGAGGGACAAGAAAATCTTAAAGTCTGTGCCCAGGGTCAACAATCTTTCTTAAGTTTGGATGGAAACAACAGTAAGTGTTGTATTTCAAAGAGTCCAGAGATCTAAAGCTTGAGCCTTTGAAACGGGCCCATTGTTCTCTGCTGGGCTTGAGCAACATCCTGAAAGTTGAGCCTGCCTTTGACAAGGCCAGCTTTTATACCACCACAGACCCCTCAGAGCTCTTGTAGTGACTTTGTGCTCTCAGACTGACCTGCTGCCATTCATCAGTATGGAATGCTGAGAGTTTTCACCTGTTTTGATTAAAATACAAGCAGATTACAGGTGCAGCAGTTGGCAGATTTGTAGTTTCTTGGCAGTGGATCGGCAGTTTTTGTCCTCAGTTTGTTGGTCTGCAAATATTACAGCATCAGATCTGTTCCCCTTCAGTTGATTCTCACAACATTTTTCCTTTATTGCTTATCCCAGGACTGATGGGCTGTGCCAGTGTCTGCAGTAATAGCAGAACGATTCATTGTCAGTTCTTCAGATTTTTCTTGGGTAAATTTTGAACTCTTGCATTTAATCAAGTGTATATTCCAAACACTTCAGTATTCCATAGTTATAGGGGAGAGAGAACATTTCACTCCCCCACAGGAGGGAATGTAATCCAACAGGAGAACGTGGTTCTTTATGCACAGGTAAGCAGAGGGTCAAAAATTGTGAGATCCAGTGAATTTAAGAAGTTCTTAACTTGTACTTTAGGAACAGTGTTGCTGTGGGTAGTGAAGATCTTTTGGCATCCACAATATGCAGCTTCTCTAGGAAAAAGGAATCAAATATGATTTCCATTCTTTAGGATTCACTGTCTTAGAAGCCCTGCAGTGTATGGTGAGGCTTGGTGTGAAATCCCCCAGAGTTAAACTAGATGAGAAGGATAAAAAGCTCTGTTTCACAAAGCTCTGAAAAATTATGGAATATTATATATTGAAAATGTATGGTGTGCTTTCTGTAGCATTGGTCCATCAGATGGTGGTTGTCACTAAAATGTGAGTAGTGCAAAATTTAATACCCTACTTAAACTTGAAATTTTCTATTTTTTTTTTTTTCAACAGGGATACTTCGGAGCTGTTGGTGCTCTGCTTGGGCTGCCAAATTTCAGTTGAGATACCAGATGTCACTACACTGAACTATTTTCCACCTGAACAACACTTGTTTATGGCAATGGGAATTAAATCTGGGGAGGGGAGAAGAAAACAGCCTGTAACTTTATAAGAAGTGATTAGCTACTGAGTATTGCTGTTCTAAGGAAGGGTTTCACTCTGGGCATTGGAAAGTGAACTGTGGTTATCATTTATGTTCTTTGGTACATGTAGCCAGTGCTGAACTCATAATATGCAATACATCCTCTGAAAACAACCTTCCAGAAATCCAAGACAAAAGGAATGCCAAACCATTAAGTGCTCAGCGTGAAAATATTGAAAGTTTACTCCTGAGGCTTTAAGCCCATCAGTTTTGTATATAATTAATGAATGAAAAATTATTTTCATTAGTTTAGTATATTATGAGCACAATTTCCCCTGTGTACTTACAGAAAACAACTTTTAAAACAGCAAGGTACTATCTACAAGATGAGAGGAATCTGTAGACCATTTCTTCCCACAGTTAAGAACAGTAATTATTTTATTCTTATGTCTATTGGAAATAATGTTAATGCTTTAATTTTCAGTGGGAAGAATAGAAACACAAAGAATCAGCCAAAGCAGCAGATTAAGCATTTGATGTTATGAAAGTTTCATGAAAATATTCACTTGCACTCTTCATTTATTTGAAAACTCAGCTGGTATTTTGGGAAGATCCCTCTGTCTTTGATTGGATTTGGAAAAGAGTTTAGTGATTAATGAGCACAGGTTTTTTCACGTTTCATTGTTTTTTGGGTTTTTTTGAGGACATGACTTCCAAAATGCATTCTGGATTTTTTTTTTTTTGTCTCTTTTATCAGTTCTGCCATCATGAGTCATTATTTGTAAAGGTACCACAAAGCTTGAGAGAATTGAAGAAGTCTTTATAAAATAGACTAAATATGGGACCTCATAATTCTGGTGCTTTGGCTCATTTCTGTGGAGATTTGGAAAATTTTGGCTACTAATTTGAAACTGTGATTTCTACTTAATTTTGTAAGAGTTGATCAGAATCTAATTAGATGTTGAAAATGAAAGGTTGTTACCTTACTTTTGGATTTGGGAAGTTTGTTTTTGAAAGCTGAGGACAGCATCAGAGTTTGTATTGCAGCACCAAACGGACCAATATTTAGTGCACTTGCAATATGGAACATCAAATCGTGGCCTTGGGATAAAATCCATCCTCTGGAACTGATCTTTGGGGTTTTCTGTAGACTTTTAAAATTTACAGTTGTGATTATTGTACTAAGTTTAGTCCTGAAGCCAGGGCATGAGATCTTAAACTTACAAGACCATTATACAGTCCTTAGCTACGTGAATTTTTGTGGACTAAAGAGCTACCCAATTTTATTATATTTTCATGTTAAATATTTCCTGTATGTGCATGAGGAGCAACCAGACCAGAACACATTGATATCTCGGGGTTTTAAGGTATTTTTAAAACTGATTGCTCGAGTATTCCACAGCATGGCTGTGTTGTATTTACAGATACACCCACCTAGTGTGTTAGAAACCCTGTGTGCTATTTCAGTCTTCTCTTTCTTACAACTCAAAGCCCCATACTAACATCATATGTTATCTTCTAAGATTTTCTGTGGTCCTTTAAGAGTACAGTACCTTAGAGTAGGCAACTCATTTAAGTGCAACGCCAGTTGCAAATGCAGTTCCATTTATTGTTGCTTTTCCTGGTACTTGTACTACATTTCTGTTGTGCTTGCTTTTGATGTTTCACTTCAGACATAAACAACTAAAAATTACACTCACAGTTCAGCTGATCTAATGCTAATTCAGAGCACTTCAGAAAATAAATGAATATGGTTTTTATAGAATGTCTTTATAAATGCTGTATACTGCTCTTTTGGGTCATGATTGACTATCAAAAGTAAACTTTATTTGGTTAATAAAACCATGTGGAAACTTAATTTTCTGAGTGTTCTGACAGCCTGCTGAAAAGTTTGCAAACTAACTGCATATTTTATTTGCAAAGTGAGGTACTTTTAAGACATGTACTACAGCTCCATTAGAAACAGTTCCTTTAGACCATGTTTATTGCTACTTCAGTTCTCTTGGTGATACTGAGAGTCCTCATGAACAGTAGTTAGAAGCTACTTACATATTTAACCAAAAGCACACATAGCAGGTGATTACCTAATTTCCATGGTTCATTAAACCAATTAAAGTTGACGTGACCTAAGATACATTTTTTTTTATTTAAGTAAATTGTACAGAGTTACAAAATAAACAAGTGGAGTAATTCTTGAATAGCTGTACTGTATAGAAACTACTGTGAGAATCAAAAAGTATGCCCTACCTCTGGTTTACTTCCCTTGAGCTTCTAAAAAAAATTGGCTTCCTGTTCCTAGTTTAATCAGCACAATTGGTACTTCATTACAAGAGCAACCAGAGCAGTTGTCAAGCCCTACTGTAAAGCCCAGGGGTCCTGTATTTAATCCACATCTTTGGGTTTCATCTCATTTTCTGTCAGCTTAGAACTTGTTATTAGAGTCCCCAAAGATTGACTCTACCACCAGGAGAAATGATAGGCATCACAAGTAGTTGCAAGATAAGCCTTAAAGTCTTTTCTTTGAAATTCTCTTCTAAATAGGTTGAAAAGGATTGTTTCTTTTAGACAAATCAGTGAAGTAACTTGCTTTTTCCTCATCCTCTCTGTTTTTGCTTTCACCCTTGCCATTTCCTCAAAGCCAACTGGTTGAAGCAGCTTTAGGGTGAATGGATGCAACGTGATGTACTACAGTAGAGAAAATTTGGGGTTTTCTCAGGACTACTGTTGTCTTCTCAAGTGGAACCACTTCTCTAGAGGAAAGTTCTGTGATACTTCTTCTAAAGTAACATGCAAAACTCATTTTGAATGTGTAATCATTTTCAGCTCAGTCAGCCATGCGAGTGCCTTTTAATTTTGTCATATAATGCCAATTTTAATGGTACTGGGACTTTATCCATGAGGTTTCCTGATGAATGTTACTTACCAGTGAAATGGCAGGTAATGTAATTGGCCATGGAGATGATCCCTTCAATCCCGTGTAGCAAGAGATGCCAGGAGAACAGCCTCAGGTTTCTGGCTTCCCATCCCTTGATCTTGGGGTAATGCTTTTGCATTTCCTGGTCTCATCCCTCCAGCTTGGTCTTTTCAAGTATTACGCACAGTTTTGTTGTATCAGTATCTCCCTAAAAATCATGCAGGTTTATAGTGAGATAAGTACTGTTTATTTCTGGACAGAGAAGTTCAATTTTAGATGAAGTTATTCCAGGCTATTAGAGCTAACCACTTTCACCTTTCTAATTCTGCTTAGCTAACTGCAGTTTGGTTGAGAGAGGAACTCCTACAATATACTTTGAGTATTTAGCAGGCTGGAATGAACACATCCTCAGTGTTCTTTACTGAAGCCAGCAGAGGTTTAAATATAAACAATTTTTCATTCTTTTTAGTAAAGTCTTGATATATTTAGCAGTTCATAGAGAAAGTGCATTGATACACTCTTTAGCTAATATTTTGGTCAAGATGTCCAAAGGGTGTTCAGACCTGTCTTTGGAAGATCTTTCCCTCTCTCAAGCACCTGTGTGGTTCTGCCAACACCTCAGTTCATATTTGGAGAGTAACAGAGTGGAAAGAACACGAGACCATGCTGTCCCACTTAACTCTAAGCCTGTATATTAAGAACAGAAGTTCTGTTCTGGCTTCTCATCCCCCTTGAGAAGCACTGTGACATTCCTGCTTGCACTGAGTTGTTGGTAGTTCACGTGCAGGGTGCCTTCAAGGGCTGTAACACTGACACCTTGTCTCTGTCCACTGCAGGTCTTCAGGAAGCACTTGCTTCCACATAAGCTGCAATAACTTCTCATTTCTAAATGTTTCAGAGTAACAGTGGGGTTTTAACATTTGGAACTAATCAAAGTGTCTTTTTCTAGAGCCAGTCTGTGCTAGATAAAGGCTGATGGTGTCTTTCACATTCATTAACTTACATTAATGAATAAATTCACAGTCAACCCCTGCTCACATTCTGGGTATCAGGGCATCCCTGTAATCCTGAGGAGGCAGTTCAGTTCAGAGCAGAGGTGAAGGTCAGTGTGGTTCTGTTGAGCTGGTTCTGGTCAACTTCTTTATCCTCAGTTCATTTAAACACATAAGACTAATTCTTTCCCCTGTCCTTGTTTTCCTATCTACATCCTTTTTATGGATTATGTAGGCTTAGAAAACATGTAGCATGTTAACAGAGCTTTGTTGAGGTTCAAAAGTGAACAAAAATCCATGAGTCAGATTAGAAGTGTTTGACCAAGACCTTCAGGTCACAGAGCAGGGCTCAAGACATATTTGACACAAACAGTTACTGTTTGGTTGTTGTTGAGGTTTTTTTATTTCCTGTTAACACACAGTCAGAGGGGGTAAACTTCACAATCATTGTGGATAAAATGGGTAATTTAGTCCTCAGATATGACCATGGGAGATTAAAAAAAATGCTTTATCACAGAAGGATAAATCTTGCTTACATTCTTTAAAGTTTTATTGATATTTTAAAGTACATCACCAGTATTTTGTCATCTGTGGTAAAATGCTCTAAGGTTAAAAAAAGTCTGCAAATAAGCCTGTTTTATTAGTTTTGTTTACTTCACACGTGTAAAGCATATTAAGTATTCTAAAAAACACACTTTCTGAAAACATCTCAAAAGATGCTGTAATCTGTTTGTAATTATTAATGTGCTGATGGAATATGTTTGAGCAGTCTCAGTTTGTATGACTGAGTGCCAAATCCTGCTCACTCTAGTTACTTGAGTAGATGATCCTTTTAAACTAATGAGCAAGATTTGGCCTCAAGGTCTTCTGCCTGGGGAACACAGTAATGATACTTTGCATATTCCTGCTGGTGCTAAATCATTTGTTGAAAATAAAGATTCTAACTAGAAATTGTAAATAAAAATATTTATGACCTAGTCCTTTTGACAGACTGAAAATTTTATCATTTGCCAATACTTTTTGGCCTTATTTCAAGTTTCCCTTTTGGGTATGTTGGGATCCTTTTTTTTTTTTGAGTATGTGGACTGTGTTAATGTGGCAAGTCATTGGCAGGT
Organism: Corapipo altera; assembly: GCF_003945725.1. Classification (NCBI taxonomy): domain Eukaryota; kingdom Metazoa; phylum Chordata; class Aves; order Passeriformes; family Pipridae; genus Corapipo; species Corapipo altera. The sequence continues at coordinate 1,777,687 of NW_020884887.1, forward strand.
GTGGCTTCCTGTGCTGCTTCCTGTAAGGCCCATAATATTCCTGTTGTGCATTAGGACACAGATACTCTTCACTGCTGTATTTCCATGTTAGCCTTCATGTTGTTATTGTAGCTGTTTGCACAAATAGTGTTCTCTGCTAAAACTTCAAGAAATTCAGCCATTACTGAAAGCTTTTGGGGAAGCTGTTGAGAATTCAAAAATACCCTTTTAAAGTGATTTTAAAATCTAAATGTGCTAATTAGCCTTGCCTATGAAATGAACTGGAATATCGTGTGTCAGTTGCTAATCTTTGCTATAAATTGCTAGCATTTCACAATTCTTCTACCATCAACTTCAGAACATTGTAAATACAAGCTTTGGGAGGAGTTATATTAGTTTCAGACTGTGCATTGCAAAAGAGTTTATAAGACTAGTGAATTAGTATTTTGAGACCTATTAAATTACAACATCTAGAACATGAAAATGAGTGTGCTGGTGTTAGGGCATAGAGGGCTTTTGATAATCTGCACTTTTACATTCTTGAGTTTTGGCATTTTAACAAACAAGCATTTAATTTTCCATCTACTGTCTCGTCATGTGCAGGCCTTGTGATCACCAGTTGCTGTCTTCAGACATTTGTTTTAGTTAGCAGAGCAAGCAGGCAAATTTATGACTTGTAAACCCTTGGAGGATGAAGTTCTCTGAAGAGCCATTTGGTTAAGTTGCCTTATTCTATTACATTGCACTCATGGTATGTCTCTGCTTCCTTGTTTACTGTTCAGACACTGAAGATGTGATGTAAAAATACGTGCTACAAATTTTTATTCATAAATTACTGATGAATACCTTTGTGTCACCTGTTAATACAGCTCTTGTAAATGATGCCTTTTATGCCATCTTGTAAATTGTTTAAATTATTTTTCTTTTTATAGATCCTCATTATTGAATGTACAGATTAGATCCCTTTACTATGTCACTGAGTAATTTGATTTGGGCCCAAATATGGCCAATGCTATAATTCATCCCATCGAAACTGTAAATAATTCTTTACTGCTTGTTTGCATGAATGAAGTTTGGATTTCATTTGCTTTGTCATAACCCAACTCCTCTGTCATGGGCCTACTTTTTACAGTTGATTTTCCTGGGTTTATTACCGTTTGTTCTGTACGAATGTTGAAACAGTCCTTTGTCTTTTCCTAATAAATAATTTGAGATTGTTCATTGTTGGCCTGCGTTTGTGGGGCTTGGGGAGGGATTTCTGGGTGTTTTCATTCAGCATCACAAGCTGCTGTGGTATTTGATACTGGGGGTTGTGGTGGAACATTTTTATACTACAGCAGCACGACTCAATGTGGTTTCATGCTCTTTTCTTCCTCTAATAAGCTGATACTTCACAGCTCTAACATTCATGTCCTGTTTTTAGAAACATTGGGTGCCCTAAAGAACATTCAGTTATGCAGTATTGAAGGATAAAACATGCTATGCAAGCTTTCCCCTTCCAAATTAACTTGAGAGCACCTCCTGCTTCCTGCACGTGGCTGGGTGAATCAGAGAGGCATTTTACTGTTGAATAAAATACTTCATGTGTAAACTGCACATTATATATAAACTGTAATTACTTCTCTGCTGGAATTGCCTTTTGCTTATGCTTTCAAAAGCCAAATAGTGTTGTCCTGAGGTTGTTTTAACTTGCATGCCCAAGAAGTTGTGAGGAATGAAGCCTGTGGCACAGCAGCATGCTGGCACTGCATCTTGTGACAGGCTTCCTGTGTCAGAGGTGGTTCTTCAAGGTTTTGTACAAATATTTTAGCCATCCAAACCCCAAAACTTTGCTTTAAACTGCCAAAAATGAAAATTCCCTTCTGTGTTGTATCTCCCCTGAGCCTGGCAAAGAGGAGCTCTGCACCACAGTGATATTTTTTTTAAGGGAAATGAGCTGCTAAGAAACATGGGTTGCTTTACAAGTTGAGAGGGTGCTGATTTGTTCAGTGTGCCTTTTTAGTGCAGAAATAGCTCTTAGAGTGAATTGCAGCAGCTTTTTGTGGAAGCTGGTTTGCATTTCAGCTGGAGTCCTTAACTGATTCCTGGTGCAGCCCTTGTGCAAGCTGAGGGGACAGAGCAAGCTGTGTGAGCTTCATTTACTTCTGTTTTAGCTGTTGATCTGATTTTTTTTTAAAAAAGTTTGTATGAAACAAGTGACTTCCTCTTGCTGTAAGACTGTTCAAGCCAGCTGTATTTGCATTTTTTTTTTTTACTCAGAAATGCAAACCTCTGATTTAATAATACTTACAACTTCCCTCTTTTTTAGGACTATAGATGAAAACTTGTTTGCCCTTTATCCTGGAGTGAAACCCCCTAATCCAAAGGCCTCTCTGTCCATCAAGTTCAATAAGTAGATCCCCTTTCTGCCATTTTGGGCCACTGCACAGAAAAGTAACAGTCACCTTGTGCACCCTGTGTGGGAGCACCAGGGTTGGCCACACTGTGCTGTTCCCAGCCCTGAGGGACCAGGCAGATGTTGACCAAGATCTCCAGGCTTATGGCTGCAGATTGGAGACCAGCCTGCAATCTGTGAGTAACACAGTGTTTTCCTCACTTTCCTGGAGGGGCTGTGTTAAATGTATAAAAGGTTGAGTCTTTCATAACCGAGGTGTGTCCAGATAATGCAAATTATCGAGCTGCCTCTGGCGTGATCTGTTCATGTACTTTTTATATCACAGGCTTGGCCTGCTTTGTGGAGTTATTGATGTCTTTTGATAGCAGACAATACAAATTCCCCAGGGAAAATTCCCTTGTAGGTGTACAAGGGTTTACAGCAGTAATTTAGGAGGAAAAGACATTACTTTTTAAGGAAGACTTTTCAGGTCCCTGTTGGAGAGCTGCAAGCAGGGTGTGGGGAACACTGAGATGCTACTTTGTGCCCCTCTCCCAGTGTGTTGCTGTTACTCACTTGTCCCCTGGTTAAGCAGAGACTTCAGGAATGGCTTTACCTTTCGTGAAAGGCACATTGCTGTGCTGATGGTGAGCACATAAGGATAAGGGTGGAAAAAGGTACAACCCAAACAAACTCAAAACTCCAGAGTCAGTAAGACCCCATCCTTTGTAAGTTGATACCAGGGGAATGGCAAGTGTGCAGCTTCTAATAACATGATCTCCTTTCTGGCCATTAATTTTATTTATTTTAAATTTGCAATTGATTCAGCTTTCAGTCTGGGGTATTTAATGTAGCCAGTTTTTGAGACAGGCACCATTCATCATCCTCTGGAAACCAGTCTGCTTGCCATTGCTCACCCGCCTTTCCCACCCTTGGTGTGGGTGACCCACAGGCAGGGCCCTGCTCTAGGCTGAGGTGTAACATCAGCTTCTGGTTCAGCCAGGAAAGGTGAGTAATTTCAACAGTTTTACTTATAAAAGTGGTGCCTCTCCAGCCTGTTTGTATGAGGGGTATTGCTGACAGCTGGAGGCCATAGCTCTCTCAGCTTTTCCCAATCAATCCATTATCCCTAAATTAACACCCCACCTGTCTCTGGTATTTTTTGGGTGATTCTCAGCTCAAACTGAGACCTGCAGGTGACAGGAAAACACTTTGGTCCTGCAGTTCTTGCATCCTCTGAGGATTGGGGTTTGATTCTGCTACCACAGGAAAACATGATGTGGAGAAAGTCAGTGTAAAAAAGCCTTCAGACAAACAGATATTCAGTCTTGCTATGCAGCACTTTTAAAAAATGTGTTCCAGTCCCACCAGGAATGTCTGTAGATGTTACAAGCATTTTTCACACCAAACACTGCTGCTCTTTGCTCTGAAGGGTGAGAATGGAACCTCTGGGGATCTCATAGAAGGGGTGTGATTTCAAGTTCTCCATTTTCAGCTGTTTTTCTCCCTCACACTGGGACCTTGCACAGGGAAGGGGGGCAGAGAGTTGCCAATGCAAACAGCTCTGCTGCCAGACCAAGAGAGGAGCTTTAGGCAAACACTGCAGTATGCAGGAGGCTGCCTCAGCACACAGATACAGTTACAAAACACAGAACTTTCCAGCCTCAGACATTAATGTGGTGTTAATTAATGTGGTATTAATTTTAAGCTGTTTGGTGACAGTTCACCAGCTGCGGTTGTGCTTTGGCTCTGTGTCCTTTTTCTCTGTATCAACTAACAAACCCAAGATTAATCTTGACACAAAAACAACTGCTCATTTCCCACTCAAGGCTCTATAGGAACTGCCTCAGTGTGGTGATTTTCCCCATAGGATCATTTGGGGTGGGTGTGAATCCCCTCTTGCCTGTAGTCCAGGACAGTGACAATAGATGCTCACCCCATGTGATTTTGTATCATAAAGATGTGACACTTGGGGACATGGTTTAGTTACAGGCTTGGCAGTGCTGGGGAATGGTTGTAGGATGATGTAGAGACACATATATTTCTAATTTAGCTGCCTCTAGCACTTCTTTTAGAAGACTTCTAACCATGGCTGTTAAAGATATATCCAGTGATCCATTACAACCTCTGATAATTTGTGTGAAACCTAAAGTACCCTTATTGTTACACTTGGTACCTTATTTCAAGTCTGCACTTCCTTATCATCATCTCCACTATTAAATTTATATGCCAACCATCAAAGGCATTTATACTTTGACCAAAGCATATTTTTGAAAGCAAATTTTAACATAAAACTGCGGGGGTTTTTTAACCAGCCCAGCCCACACTCAAAGTTTCTTGATAAGCAAGAGTTTGATTGTTTTACTCCAAGTAAGAGGAGTCACAGCTATAACCCCAGTTCTGGAGTTCTGCCTGAAAATTGGCATGTCCCTGGTCTGTACTTCCAGTAATCATTCTAGGTCTTCTGGACCAAGGAAACCCAAAATTGCCTCAGTCACCACCTTGATCATCTGTTGGTTTACGCTGCATTCTGCAGCTCCTCCTAGATGTGATGGTTCCAGGTGGGCTTCGCTGGGAGCCTGAAACCCCTAAGGAAGTGAAGCTGTTTCAGAACCATTCTAAGGTTATTTTCAAATAAATTTGCTAAGTTTTGTTAAACTACATTTTATCCAACCTGCTGGACCTGGGAGCATTTCCATGGACATGGGGGTTTGGGGTATCCCTGGGGTGTGCCCCCACTCTCCCACATTCACAGGGATTGTACAGACAGTCAACAGCAGTTAAAGATCCAGCTCGGGGGCATTTGATCTGGGACCTGCAGTGACTTACAGAAACAGGTTTAATTTCTCCTGAGAGCAGGCAGGACACGTGAGCAGGTGTGACACGTGCTGCTGCTCGTGTTCCTGCTCTCAGCAAATCCTGCACAACGGGACAACGAACTGAGGGAAGGTGAAACACTGGCACAGTTTGCCTCTCATGAGCTGACATGGTGTTGAAGGTAAAGCTGGGTTTAGGACGTGCTGTTTAACCTAAAAATCACATTACAATGCGATGTGATGGCACAGTAAGGCTTTGGGTCACTCCTCACAATATTTAATTAACACATCACTGGTCTCCAGTCACTGTAGTTGCTGGAACAGATTTTTTCCAAAGCACAGAGTGTCAACAAAATACTAAGAGAAACGTCACACTCAAAGCCTCTTTCCCAGTTGCTGCAGCTCTTGCTGATGGGAAGTGTTGCTGGAGAAAAAAAATCCCAGCATTTTTAGAGAGATTTCCTAACAGCCCTTTCAACAGATACGAAACTAGATGTGTTGAAATAACACTTGTCACTTGCGTGTTTGTTTGAAATATGATTCTAGTTTAGAGTATCATTCATGATTTCATTCAAATGCCTGTGTTCCTACGAGACTGCTCTCCTACCCTCTCCAGCTCCCACGCATACGACAACAGCATTTTACTCAAAGGGAGTATCTCTTTCAGACTCTAATAACTTGCTGCTTGGCTCTTCATTCTCTGTCTTCAGAGACATGTGATCCTCTTGAGCTGCCAATTTTTAGCCTGGTATAGGCTTATAAATATATCATTCTGAGGCTATGGAAACTAAAGGGGTCTTTTTTTTTTTTTTTTTTTGCACAATATTTTTCTTTTAGAGAATTTCCTGGGAAACTGAGCACAGTTTATTTTTAAAATAAATTACAGAAATCATTCCTTCAGCTCTTAACTCTGCTTTCCCTGCTACCTGTGTGTAAATTGCTGGAAAATGTGCCTTCATTCTTAAAATACTATTTTTCAATCCCTTTTTAATAAAAAGGCATTGGGATTTTTTTGTTGGGTGACTCCCTCATGCCTTCATGGAGCAGCTCTGCAGGGCACAGCCTCTCCCCAGAGTGTCACTGGTCATTCCTCAAGGGCAGAACTGCTGCTGTGGGGCTGGTGAGCACTACATCTGTTCCAGTTTATCATTATCTCTAGCTGTAGCTGCTCCTCAGAGCCTGTGCCTGCAGCACTGCATTTTTGGGCTTGGCCCTGGCAGGGCACACATCCCAGAGTTCACCAGGCCTGTTGAACACAGATCTGGCCTTGCTGGAGCTCAGAGGTGCTCACAGCACCCACCACGGTGCCTTCAGAGCTGGGCTGTGACTGAGCCTGGGCTGTGCTGGTGCATGTGAGAGTGGTTTGTAGGTGGGCCAGCTGGTCCCACCAAGACTAAATGCTCTTTGGGGCACCCTGTGCTTGGCACAGCTGTGTTTCTGCCTCACACAATGAATAATTTTGGCAGTGGTGCCAGTAGAAGCACTTGTGAGCCTGACACGATGTGTGTGAACAGGCAGAGAGAGCAGAGGGAGGTGTGGTGGGCACTGGGTACCTCCCCTCCCCACAAACCCAATGAAACTGCTCACACGAGTTTTCTTTAGTGATTTAGGCTTAATAGAATCTTCCTTGAGCCTCTACATTGTTTCCACAGAACCCGACGTTGGTCCTTTTAAGTCGCCTGTTGCCGCCCTCCGCCCTGGCGCTGTTACTGATGCAGGTCTGTGTTCCCTCACCACAGCACCACCCTGGCTGGAGTTAATACCTTTCCTTCTAGGGCAGCAGCTCCTCATGCACGTCCAGGGGTTCTGGTTCAGGGAAATGCCTCGTGCTGGAGCTGAAGGAAGTGCCTCCAGCTGGTGCTTACATTCCAATGTTTGCACTAGCATGTTCCCACTAGGCTGCCTGAACAGCAAAATATTGAGTTCAGTGCACTCTCACTACTTGATGTTTTTATCGTTTAAGGCTTGAGACAACTTGTAAATGCTTAAAATAGCGTGAAAATCCCTGTGCTGGCAGAGACTCCCAGCCTTTTTGGAAGGCTGTCTGCCATTCTCCTGGTGTGGAAGTTTCATATGTTCCAGGGAACAATTATGGTACAGCAAAATTTTAAATAACCAAAGCTATGTGGCAGTTATCATTTAAAAGCAAATCCATAGCTCAAGGGTGTCAGAATAGTGAGATGATTCAAAAATCAGAATTGAAGAGCAATTGTGAGTACCTTGGCTTCAGAGTATTCTATTACAGGATCACCATTAATTTCCACAATTTTTTAAAGGTATTAAATTAAAGTTGGGAGGTTTTTTGTATAAACTACAAATAGCTGCACTATTTCCAGGTTCTGTATGTTCCAGGAACTTAATATGTAACATAAACTTTGAGTGAAGGAAGGAGGAAGAGGGGAGAAGGGTTTATGAGGAGCAGCTGAGCATTTGCTCCCAGTGGCAGCTCAGCTCATCCTGGAGCAGGGAAATGAACCTTGGCAAGTTCATCATGTCGGTCTTCTCACGTGGACAGGTTGAGCCCACCCCTCATTTTAGCAGCCCTGGCTCTGGGCCTTTTCAGGACCCCGTTTTTCCAGCATCAAAGCTCCAGGCTGTGTGCTCCCTGGAGTAAAGCTAAAGCAGGTCTGCCCTTTCCCTGCCGGGAAACAGCTCCTCCCTGCAGGAGTGCCACAACTGGGAGGGTTGGGACTGCTGCCATCAGTACCTTGGTTCTCACTCATTGATCCCTGAAGGTCTCTTGCCTTTGCCAACAGGGAGGGGTGCGTTTGCTTGGGAAGAAATGGGAATGGTGGCCTGTGTGTTACCATTTGCTGTGTCTGCCCTGTCAGGGCTCCAGTGTGAGGTGCCATAGCTCTCCACAGGCTCTGTGCTGGTGCCTGCTGCCCCCCTGGTCTGGCACACAGGGGAGGGCATATGCTGGCTCGTGTTTTTTTGGAAGCAATGAATCCAAATAGGAGATGTGGACTTGAGCAGTTGGATGGGTGCAGTCCCCCATCCCTGTCCCACCACACAGAGGGTGCCCAGAGGGAAGTAGCAGTCCCTGTGAGGCTGGTCCCTCAGAAGGGACTTGCCCAAGAAAACATGACTGTCAGTATACCTGTCCCCATTCACACAGTGCTCTTTGTCCTGCCTTATATAATTAATCCTAAAATCTTGGTGGAATACTCCTCCAGAGCAAGAAGTGACCTCTGTGTTGCTGTTTGTACCAGAGGAGTGTGACTGGGGCTAAGAGAGGCATGGGCTGCCTTTACCACTGTGGCATTTTAACCAGCATTATGGACAACAGAGAGCAGGTTTGCTCTGAGAGTGAACCTCAGCTGGGGATATCTGATCGAGTTACAGCCTCCCTCTGCCAGTGAAGCCTCTCCCTTGGCATGGGCTGTTGGGGAAATGACAGCTTTGGCTGTTAGACTAGAGTGGGAAGGAAATCTCTCACGTTGGTGTCCAGCAGTTGAGATGGCCAAATTCTGCATGTAAAGGAGAATCAGAAATCCCTCTTCCTGGAGCCTCTCAGCACATTCCAGTGCCAGTGCCCAGCCCTGCCCACAACAGGCACAGGACACCTCTTGACTCTCTTGGACAGTGTGCCATGAGTGCTACCAGAGGCCTTTGGCTAAGTGTTAAGTTGTTTATCTTCCAGCTGTCTATTTTTTTTACTTAACTCTGAATAAATACTCCTCTGAGCTGGCTAATAAAGTTGTATCTTAGGGCAAAAGAATGACTGGAGTTTAACCTTAGCTCTTAAATCATTCTTTCTCTTTTTTTATCAGTATGCACATGCTCATACACCACGTTAAATCTTTCTGAGAGAGAATGGCAGTATCCAAACATGTGGTTACCAGCTGCAGCCAGCAGCTAAAATATCACATCCACGGTCTCTTCAGGTGCAGATGAAATCCAGGTGCACAAACACTTGAGTTCTCCACAAGGGAGATAATAAATGGTGCTTAAAACCCATTGTATCTTGGCCTTTCATGCTATGGACATGCTCAGATTATTTTTGCAGCAAAACTAATGACTAGTTGCTGCCTTTTTTTTTTTTTCTTCTTTTAATATACATTATTTTACCATTCTGGATAATTTAAAAATGTCAACATTACTGAAATGCATCTGCTGAGGGAGGATGTTTGCTTCACCTCAAAATGGCCTGATGTTTCTGGAAATGTTTTGGCCCTCACAGGAGTCCCAAGGCGGGGATGTGAGTGTGAGAAGCTTCCAGGAATGTGGAGCTCTTTGCTGCTTTTTCCTAGCACAGCTGTATTTTTAACTCTCCCCATGTTAAAAGGCTGTCTCTGGGAAACAACAGGAGGTACTTTAGCTCCTTTATGTGAACAGCCTGACTGTTCCTTCTTGGTGGATTTTTTTGCTTTGTGAAACAGATTTTCTTCTCTACAGCTGCGATATCTCCGTGAAATTAAACGTGAGTGCCACAGACTCATTGGGCATCAGATTAGAAGTGAAATGAAGCAGGAGCACTGAGAGGCACCGAAACCAAAGGTCACCCTGTGCTCCTGGGAGGAGCATTTGCTGTCTCCACATGGAAGAGGGCAGGCCAGCACCTGCCCGCTGCCCAAAGCCCTGCCTGCTGCACAGGGGCTACCTGGAGTTGGCACCAGCAGCTCAGGGCACGTTATGGGGCTGGAAGGAGAGCTGCTGTGGTAAGAGGCGTGTCAGCCACAGCCAATGTGCCTCTGATGGCTCCTTCCTGCCCTCTGAAAACTCACATGGCCTTTTCTCATCAGTGGAAGGATAACGACACTTCCCTGGGATCAGGCTCACAGCAGAGCTCTGCAGGTGGCACAAAATGCATTTCACAGCTTTCAGTATCAAAAAGCCCTGTGTTTTGTTAGCACAGCTACAGTGGGAGGTGACATTAAAGGTATCAAGCATTTAATGTCCCAAAGCGAAAATAAATGAGCATAATATTGTTACTTTGCTGTCTCAGTTGCAGCTGCTGGTGATCCTTTTCCCTTCTCCTGAGCAGCAGCCACGTCTAAGGGCTGTGTGATGTCCCCAGCTGCCATGGGCCTGGTGGCAAGGAGCTCTGCTTTGCCTTTGGAGGGTTCAGGGTGTCCCTGTGTCCCCTCATGCAGCTCACTGGACACCAAGATGGAAAACAGCCTCTTCCATTTGTGTGTCTGCTATTGGGCTTTAGGTGGCTACTTAGGTCATTTTTTTTAAACTTAAATACCTTTTCCACGTCAAGTCTCATCTCTGTGGAAGGCTAATTCCCTATGATGCATCCTGAATGTGGCCAGGGATGTGTCACCCTGCACAAGACAAGCTTGCTGCTCCAAGCATTTCCCAGTCAGGGAGGAGAGGGGAACAGCCAGGATACTCCTGCACTGATAGCTGGGGATTGCATTTGTACAAAAGCAAAGAACTTTTTGTAATGGAAGCATATATTTAGTGCTTTCTCCTCATCATGATAAAGACTTCAGGTGTCTTAGAAACACGGGCCAAAGAATCAGCTCTGCATGTCAGTTTGTGGTATCAAAAGCATTACACGTGGCTGAGAGCTACAGGGCCTGCTCTGCTGGTCCCAGTGCCACAGGGCTCTGAGGAGGGGTTGCTCAGCGCTGCAGCTCACAGCTCAGAGCACTCACTGTGCCTGTCATCCTTGGATTTCCTTCCTCTGGGGGACGTTAATTAAGCTGTCTTAATCAGGATGCAGGCTTGCAGCATCAGTCCACAACAAGAGGAATCAGCTTTAGAGACTCCCAGATGCTCTCAGAGCTCTGCTGGATGCAGTTGTGTGCTCAGTGAACAGCACCCAGCTGTGGGGGGTTGAAGGACCAGCTGAGGGACAGGTGAGTGTGTGTGTGTCAGTGACATGTGCTGGAGCAGCTTGGGAAGTGTTCCTGTGTGCTGAACTCACATCAGCAAATGCCATCAAACCTTGTTCCTGGGAGATACCAACCCAAACCTGCTGCCAGCAATACAGGTGGTGGATGTGTGAGGTGTATGTGACACCAGCCATCATCCATAGCCACCTCCCATTTAAGTCATCTCCCCATTAATTTCCTTGCTTTTCCAGGACTGATTTTGCCAAGGAGCTTCAGCAGTGCTGAGCTACATGCCAGGTATTTGCTTTTTGTATGTACACAGTGGCTTCCATTGTAAAGCTGTTTCATTCTCACATCCCAAATGGGGAGGAAACCTAAATTTAATGGTTAGATGTGCCTCTACTTATTCCAATATGCTCTTGGAAGAACATACTTTTGTGGGCACTATTTCCAGGTGTGTAACTAAACTGTGGCAGAGGATTTTTTATATCCCTGTTGCTCCTTAGAGAGTGGACAGCAGAGGAGAGAAGTGCCTTTGGAGCAGGATGGTCCTCAAGTGATGGATTAACCCAAGTCCTGGAGGTCTTTTCTGTTTGAATGGTATCCACACAAAACCAGTGTGGATACCAGTGTGGATTTTACTGGGGTAAATCCCCTAACACAGGAATAACATCCTATTCCACTTCTAGACCAAGCTGCTCTGTTCAAAATAAATCAAAATCAAAAAACCCAACAAAAGCCCCCCCATATAACAAAGATCTCCAGCCCTGGAGGTGGCAGGCATGTGACCCACTGCACAGACCACGAGCCAGGGAGCTCTGGGAGGCGGGAGAAGCCACTGAGCAGATGGTTAACGCAGTGAGTTGGGAATGCAGAGGTGCAGAGCTCCCGGGATGTGCATGGCCTCGCTCCTTATTTATCCTTCTGCGCGCAGGGAACAGCTGTGTTTACAGGAGGTAAAGCCAAGCTGGGCTGTGCTCCGCGCTGGGACCCCGGTGGGGGCGGCTGCCCTGCTTCCCGCTCCTGCCAGAGGGATGTTCAGGAATTACCTGCAGACTTCTCCTGTGCAGAAACTTTTCCAGTCGGGCTCAAGAGGCGAAAGCTGGGAGAATGGCTTTGCTGTGGTCCTGAGGCGCTGCAGTTCCCCTCCAGAAGGCTGGATCCGTGAGGATGGCGGCGCAGGGGAGACCCCACCTGAGACGATGCCTCAGTGACCACCCCGGGGGCTCTGCCAGCAGGGCCTGGGACGGCTTCTGGAGGACAGCCAGGGAAAAACGCCTCACAGGTCAGTCCAAAGGCAGCTTTAATCCCGTACTGGTGTGAATCACTCATCAGGGCTACAGCCTTGATCAAGGAATGAAAATACCTTTACTTTTTTGGCAAGTGCGCTCCTTTAATGTGGCTGTGTTGTGTGTTGCACCAGAGCTTTGCCTGGGCTGCTTTTACACTGGTGGGACTGGGTGGATGTTTTCAACTGATGATCTGCATATATAACTGTGAATATTTGGATTTACACAGAATTTCACTTTATAGTCTTTCTTCAGCTGGAGATTTGTAGACACTTTAAAAGACGACCGTGTCCGTCAGCCACGCAGTGCCCAACAGCCCCTTCCCAAGGCACCTGAGTGACTTTTAAAGCTTCATTTTTCATGTTTACAGAAACATGTGAACTTGAACCCACTCAGTTTTTCAGGAAGCCTTTCTAGGATGTCAAAAATAATAGCTCTCTCTGTCCAGCCACCTTCCCACAAGACTCACACCCTGAGCTCTCCAGCCATGTGTTCACACGTGCAGAGGTGGGCAGAGAAGACCCTGGGGATGATGATGGGCTGGGTGGTGGGAGGTGTGGGGCTGAGCTGGGACCCTGCTCTGCATGTCCCTGAGGTGCACAATGGGCAAAGGGCCTGAGCTGGTCCTCCTCTCCAGCAAGGATTTGGCAGCATCTCAGGTGGGGCAAGAGTAATAAATGCTCCAGTTACTGAAAGTGGCTTTCTAGATTCTTTTTCTTTTATTCATCTTGGTGGGGTGCACACAGCTCTTTCCACATGGAGTCTCTGCTCATCTCACAGAGACAGGAGATTTTGTAGGAGCATTTTGACTCTCCGATCTCTGGCCAGTGGGGAGTCCCTCTCTCCAGCCCTAAGAGAGTGTTCAAAATGAGGCAAGAGCCCACAGGCACTTCTCTTGCAATAAGCAGACCTTTCAGAGGTGCCAAGGGGCTGAACTGTTATTGTAAATATCCCTGTTCCTCTTTCAAAACAAGAACCAAATTACTGTCTGGGCTGAGGTTACCTTTCAGTTCCCCAGTTCATTGACGCTTCCAGTGAGGCACAACACACTCCTCCCCTAGGATGGAGCAAAGAGGCTGTCAGATTAACTGGGGACTTTCAGTGGAGGAACAGGACACTGGGAATTGCATTTATGTGGAAGAACTACGGTTTGAGGTCTCCAAGGCCTCAAACTGCTTTGAAAATCCCATCTTTAATTTGAGTGGGCTGGTCATGCCTCTGGCATGGAGGCACCAAGGTGTTTGTGCTGGGCTGAGGGGCAGCACCAAACCCAGCCACTGCTGGCAGTTGTGGAGTCCAGCACACTGGACCAGCACTACAGTCCCCTGGAGGCAGAGGGGTTTCATCACATGCTGGTACAGGATGTGTGGGTCAGGAGGAGTGCTGAGCATCCATGTCACTGAGGAGCAGAGTTCTGCCAGATGGATGGTCTCTTTCTTCTGGAAAACTTGAAATACAGCTCTTCCAGATGGCATGAATAAGGCTCAGCACCACCAGAGAGCCTTTAGAGGAGCTCATTGTTGAGGCACTGCTGTCTTGGGAAGGTTTATGTTATCCCTCTGTTCTCAGGTATTGGGAAGCCACAAGCTCCTGGTGCAGGAGCATATCACAGAGATCAGACTTCAGGACTCCGTTACAGTTCTGTGTTTCCCAGAATGAAGTTGTAAAACAGTAGGTCTGGTATTAATTGGAAAATACATACGCACACGTACACACAGACCTTGAGAGAAATAGCATATAAAAATATTTTTTACTTTCAAATATAACACTAACAAATAGAAACCCTTTCAGTAGTTCCCTACAAAGAAGTGCATACTTCTGATTGAACTCATAAATGCTCGAAAACCCAAGCTACAGCTATTTTAAAACCCCATAGAGATCCTCTCTTATTCCAAATGCAATCCAGTGGGCTTTTGGGTATCGAGATGTCTGGTCTTTAAGTTATTTTAATTCCATTGAGCCTTTTATGACAGCAGTTCTGGCACTTCCTTTGGCCACACTGTTCCCTCCTGCCATCTCACATACACCAGAAGCACAGACCTTCATCCTGAGGGCTGTGCTGGTACCTATGCTGTTGTTGGTGAGATGGGTTGGAGCTGAGGTTTCTGTAGATATTCTCCTCTGTTATTTATCAGAGGAGAAAAATTATTTTTAATACAGTGTGTTTGATTGACTTGCAATACAGAAAGGTGGGGGAAAATCAGGCATGACAAACTCCTTGCTTTGTCAAAGTTACACATTCTTCAAAGTGTAACTCTACTGTTTTCTGCACAGTAACAAAGGCATTGTAAGTTATTGTGACTGAGTTCAATCACGCCTGAGATATTAGTAGTTCTTCTGAGTAATGGTGTTAAAACTGAAGGTGACACCAAGAAAGCAGCCATAATCAGTAGAGCAAAAGATACATTTCTTCTGCCTGATATTATTGCATCTGTTCTCTTCTAAAAACAATGTTGTGATAAGGGTTTGCAAAGGAGAAATTAGGGAACTCTTCTGTTGTATTTCTGAGACAGTGCAGAGGAGAAAAAGAAAATAAAGTCCAAAGAATGGTATTAGACCATGTAAGCCTTTTCCAGCACTGCATCCTCAGCACTGAAAGCCTTGGAGGGTACAGGGTGCTACAGCCAGAATGGCCATGGGATCCCTGAGCAAGAGGTGGGATCCCAGGAGGATGCCAAGGGCAGAGCTGTGTTTGCCCTGTTGTCCCTCCATTGCACCTTGAGGTCCAGGCTCACTTGGAGAGGGGAGGAACTGTGCAGTGAGCTGTACTTTCAGCCATTTGTGTCTATTTTGGGACATAACATAAACCATGTGAGGCTTTTGAGGGAGTGATATGCCAGAGCTGTTTGAAACAAATCACATTGTGCCAGTCCAACCAAGATGCCCCCCTGGGCTGAGCCCACACTGCTCCTGCTCCTCTTGGCACAGCACCAGCACTTCTGACCTGCCCAGCTCTCCCTGTGAGAGCTTTAGGGCCAGGCCCTCTGGACATACTATTTAGGGAATGTAGAGTGGTTTGGCTCCATATGGGTTGGGATTTCCCCCTCTTTCTAGTCATCACCAGAGGCTTGTGCCAGCTCAAGCCTGTTTCCCTGCCAGTGTGTGTGAGGTGCCCATGGCCCGGGCTCTGCTGGGCTGGTGTCTGAGCACACAGCTCCTCCAAGCCCTGCTTTGGGATGGAACATCTTGTGGGACTCATTTTGCCCCGGGTGACCTTCCAGAACACACAGTTGCACACGAGTTGTGCTGGGCTGTGAGAAAGCAGCGTGGATGTGTCTTTCATAAATACGAGGGACAGAGCTGTTGGTAGAATTTGCTACCCTGCAGCAGGTGCCAGAGCTGTAATACAGCTGCTTCTTGGCTTGCCCTGGGCTCTGTGAGGAAGAACAAGTGATGGCTACCTGGGCTGAGCCTTGTCCTGGCTCCAACATGCAGCAGGACTGATGTGTCCCAGCTGGAAGCCTGGAGCCTCCCCTGGCTTTAAGGAGAGGCTCAGGGTCTGAGGGTAGGGCAGCAGGGGAGTGTGATGAGCATCAGGCAGAGCTCAGCCATGCCCCTTCCAACATGGGCAGGTGTAACAGGGCTGAAGGTTTGGTGAAGGTTTGTATTGTTGTCCACACCAAAACCTGCTAACTGAGCAAAACCTCACCAACTCCTAAACACTGGCAGAAGGGCAGACAGAATTCATTGGTGTTAGAGCACACACTTCAGGGCACTCCTACTGAACCAGGCCAGCAGGCACCTCCCTGGTGTCCTCTATCTACCCATCACTGGCCAGGTGCAAAAAAAATACCTGACAATACCGCTCCAATTGAAAAGTGTTAAAGGTGTGAGGATATGGTGTAAAGCCCCAGGTCTAAGCCACACCTTGCCCAGGCAGTTTGCTTGACTCCAAGAGTTCACCCACACAGACTCTTGCAAAGTCTTTAACACCACGAATTTGTGCAAAGAGAAAAAGCTACACACTTTTTCCTAAGAGACTTCTTTTAATTTAGTGAGAAAATGAGCATTTTGGCAGAAGGTTCACAGGAGTAACAACCAACCAAAGAGAAGCATTTCACAAAGCACCCAGCAAACACTGACCCACAACTTAGTGAAAGTACAAGTTACCCACAAGAAATTAAGGAAAGAGGAAAGAGTAAAGAAAGAAAGAGAGCGATTAAGAGAAGAAAGAAGGAGTAAAGAAAGAGGTTAGAATATGAAAATTTGTATAGCTACCACCAAAAGGTCACTTGTGAGCACCAACTCCAGGTGACTTCATGGAGGACCTGAAGAAGGTTGGCTACTTCTTCAACAGCATCTGGTGCCATTACTTCTGGGCTGCTCTGCTTAGCCCAGACATCACAGTTCAGGAAAGAAACTGGTAAGTTGGATAATGCTTCCACTGGAGAGCACGTAAAAGATCCAACTGCTGGATCCCTGTGGTTCCTTCTGGCCTCGTGGTCTCCAGCAATGACAGAGGGGACCAGCAGGAGCCTGTAGTGCTCCCACACTGGGTTGCCAGTTGGAGGGATGCTGAAACTCTCAGCAGTTGGAGAAGCCCCAAAAGAAGGGCTTCAAAATTTATTAAATTTTTATTAAGGGAAGTTAATTAAATGCTTATTAAAGGGGAAAAAAATCGTTATGTTCTCCTGGTGCCTTTTCTGGTTCTCTCTCCATCTCTGATGCCATCATGTGCCCTGGCAAACCACCTCTGTGTTGCTGCCCGGGTGGCTGCCAGCTGACCCGCTCACTGCAGAGCTTGTGCTCTCTCACTGCAAGCCATGCACAAATGTACTGCTCTGCCTTTGTAAACAGGCTAAAAATACCGTGGTGCTGCTCCTCTGAGGGCCCTGGAGTTCAGAGAGGCTGGGAAGGAAGCCGGGGTCAGGCAGCCTCCGGGGAGCAGGCGTCACATGGAGGCACGGAGCCACGGGATGGTTCCTCCGGCTCTGCACATGTGGGGCTGGCTGGAAGAGAGGCAGCACATCAGCCACAGCACTGGTGTCCTGCTGCTCTGGCCCTGGTGAGCCAGGAGTGCCAAGTCTCCTTGGGTTAGTGTTCCTGGTGTGAGAGTGCAGGAGATGTGACTTGGAAAGCCCCCGGGCTTCGTGCTCCTCTTCTGAAGAGTAAGTTCTGACTTTTCTGTAAAACTGCATGTACTGGGTTTGGTGGTGCAGGCACCAGTGTTCTGCAAAGTACTGGCCTCTCCAGGCAATGCCACCCCAGTCAGGCAGGGGTAACATCATCTGCTGGGCCCTTTTTCTGAGGGTGCCCTGGGTGAGGCTTGTGTCTCCATTTCCTCGGGGAAAGGAAGTTAGAAAAGACTGTTCCTTCAGGCGTCCTATTTCAGAAGGCATCAAAAGCAAATTTCTGCTCTCCCCACACCAGTGTACCTCATTAAGGTGTGTGACTTTCCCAATGACACCCTGCTTGCTCAGAGTGACCAGAACCTGAGTCAGGATGTCTCCCACTACAACTGACACAGAAACATATTCCAACAAAAAACCTCTTCAGGAGATATTTCAGTTTGCTATGTGTGTCTGGCAGGCATTAGGACCTGGAGTATTTTTGGATTTTCCTTCATCATTCCTTAACCTTGTTACCTGGTGTGAGACAGTGTGGCACAGAGTTAATCAGCACTGAGCTCAGACACCCACTGTGTGCTGTGAGCGGCTGAAAACAGAGGCCAGGGGACAGCACTGGTCTCATAGCAATGATGTGGTGATGGCTGTGGTCTCTGTTGTTGTACCTTATCTTGCTTTCTCTATCTCTGTACTCTACTGTAAATTTAAATGTCCCCTATGAGAGCTGTACAGGTGGGAGCCAGGGCTTGGCTGCTCTCCCTGGTCTGTGAGAGCTGCCTGGTGTGGGCAGTTCACTCTCAAATGAAGAGGAAATAGGTCCAGAGCTGAATAAATGCACATGATAGGCAACAAACACATTAAACCCAAATATGTCACTAGCATCCTCCAGTCTCCACCTGCCTGAAAACCCAAGGGAACCCCAAACCACACAGCACTCAGGTGAGCTGGCATGAAGGTGGGCACTGCAGCTGTTTGTCACCAGGTATGACAGTGCCCAGCCACCCCACTGTTCACTGAGAGGGAATTTCAAACCACAATCAGCTGCCTCTCATTCAGACAGAATAGATTCCACAGAGAGATTGTTTTAAAGAAAATAACCTTTGCTGTGTAAAAAAGTTTCAGTGTAACGGAGTTTTTGGTGGAAAAGCACTGGATTTGGCATGTTTTTCCCATCGCCTCTGGCAAACCTGGAGCAGTGTCAGGGTGGTGCCCTCACTGTAGCACTCTGGAGCCTGCTTTGCACTGAGCTCACTCTGCTGGGCCCTGCTCCAGTTGATCGAGGATTTCTCGCTGATGTAACTGCAGTGCTTCGAGTACCTCTGTGTGTCCCGTTCGCCTCCATCCTGCAGCTGATTCGAACCGTGTGTATCCCGCACTCCTCCTGCCAGTATTCCTTGCTGGGACCCATGCCACCTACACCTTTGGCACTGCCAAACGCCACCCCTGTCGCAAACTCAGTTGCAGATGCTGATGTGAGATGGCAGTCGAAGGGGCTGAATGCCGAGGGGGAGAGAGAGGAAACGGCCTGTCAGAGCCCCGCCGAGATGTGCAGGGCGGCTGGAGGGAGCTGTGACCGAGCTGCTCTTTCCCAGGGAGGATTCTCCACCCCGTCCTGGGTGGGATCTTGGCTGTCCTGCTTAAAGCCGAGCAGATGGGGTTGGAGTTCAGTCGCCCCAGGCAGGACTTGCTCGCTTGCAGGGACACAGGAATAACTTCTGCCCAGGACAGTGATCTGCTGCAGTTCACTCTCCCCATGGAAGGTAGGAGAAGGTTTATTTTTTTTTTCCTTGGTTACTCTGTTTCTTTAAGTTTTTTAAACGAGAAATTAAGCTACAATGCTATTAACCAGAAAACGAGGCATGAACTGTTTTGGGAGATGGGAGCGGCAAAGGTGTGGGTCTGGCTGTTCCATCCTGGGATGTGCTGCTTCTATTTGGGCTCATTTAACAGAAAACAGAAAGTTTTGCAGTGATAGATTTTGTTTAGGACTTAGGAAATAAAAAAAAGTAGTTATTAGAAACTTAGTGACGTAACACTTCAGAGCCTGCAAGTCCCACAGCGGGCACAGCACAGCTCTCCCTATGGGGAGGCAGCACAGCAGAAGGTCCCTGGCTGGCAAAGGTTTCTCCTCTTGAGGGGAGCAGCCCCCCGTGCTGCTGCCACCCAACTGGCTCCAGCCCTGCTGCCTCCCAGGGATCGCCAGGACCTTCAGTGCTCCCATGGGAGTCTCAATCTTCTGGTGTGTGCACAGCCAGGGCAGGGGAAGGCTTTCCCACGGGGACAGAGTGGGGTGGCAGAGCTGGGAAAGCAGCAGCATTTGCTGTCAGTGGGAACAGCACGTCGGCCCTTGGGAAAACATCAGTGTTGGAGGAGAAGTCACCCTTGTTTTCCGGAAAAGTGATAGCAAAAGCAATCTGTTTTCTGGGAGGAATGAAGGGGAGAGGGGACCTTTGGGGCGGGTGCCTGAGCCTGCAGCAGTGCTGACTGACACCCAGCATGAGCAGGGGCTGCAGAGGGTGCTGCTCCAGGCTTCTGTGCCCTTCCAGGCTCTGTGCTCCCAGGTCCTACCCATGTTCCCCAGGGTGGTTGATGTCTCAGCTGGCTCAACCCCACAGTTGCTCTTTTGCCTCACTCCCGCTGTGCTCTGGTCCCTTTGGCAGGGCTGGAGCCCCCCAGCAGCACCCTCAGCCCATGGGAGCCAGTGCTCCATGCTGTGGCAGTTCTGGCATTGCTCCTGCCATCAGCTGGGCCAGCCCCAGCTCCCACCTTTGCTGAAGGCTTGCTCTGTAACACCAAAAACATCCTATAGCAACCCCGACAGCTCTGTAGGAGGGCATTAAGCATCTGTGTCTCAGATGGTGGCCTTTATTTTAATGCTTCACGTACAACACTTTGTATTCTCAGGGCAGGAGAGGGAAGTGTTATGGTTTTCAGAGAAGGAATTAGTGCAATGTTGTCCCTTCCCAGCGACGTTCCCCTGACAGACGGACACCGGGGCCGTGGCTGCCCAGCCTCGCCAGCAGCTCTGCTCTCACACGGGCTTGGAGGACTGTTTGCCAGGGCCACAACTGGGAATAGCACTGCATTTCTTGTCCTTTGCCTCTCTATAAAATAAATCAAGCTGAGTTTTCAGCCCTCTGTTTGCTGATGCTCTCCAGCCAAGTTTCGAGTCAATTTGTTTCTCATTGCTCTGTGTCACCCTGGCGATGTGCCGAGCACGAGAGCTGAGAAGAAACACAATTAGTTTGCTGCCTTTGAGGCCAGGGCTGAGCATCCATCTGTTGGTACACACGGGTCCTCCAGGTGGTGGAAAAGGTGTAATTTTTTAAGGTAGAAAACTGTGTTTCAGAAATGAATAATTAGTTGATATAAGCTGAGTCATAAGATGAGAATGGGTTGCATTCCCGGATATTCCATAAGATGCAGAGTGCTGATACAGTGAATGCTGTGGGAAGTGATCCAGAGGGTACTGGCTGGAGAGCAGGAGGGGCCAAGCCTCTGGTCATGCCATGCCCAGCCACAGGGAAGGACCCTCCTCACCCATGGCTGCTGTGCCACAGGAACACTGGGCGGGGAGAAGCCACCATCCTCCTGCTCTCCTGTGCACTGCATTCCCTGGTGAGAGCTGCTGGAAAAGCCAGTAGGAGTGCCCAGCCTGAAACCCTGCCTGAGGTGGGCAGCAGGGCCACCCAGGTCCCAGCTTTGGGGGTGTGCAGAGCTGGGATGCTTCTGGGTCAGCACTTCTGGCTCTGAGCAGGGGTACCCCCTGTCCCCAGCACTCATTCTGTGGTTAGAGAGCTATCAAGGAATGGGGAGGTGGTTCTGGAAATGTTTTCATGCAAATTGCTGTTCTTTTTGGTATAAATTTGCTGTTTCAGCCTCTGAAGTTCACCGTTTAGGAACACTTCCAGGGTTAATGTCTAGCTGCCACCTACCAAAAACCTGACCCTCCAAAAAATCTGACACCTGCCAAAAACTGGTCCAGCAAGCCTTGTGCAACAGGGGCTGAGCACATGCAATGCCTGCTGTACCCATCCCTCCTCCATCTCATCCTGCTTCCCTCGATGCTCCTGGGAAAAGGCAGGACCTGGAGCTGTTGGAAGGAATGTTTGTGTGGGAAGGGAACTTGACTTCTCTAGTGAATACATCATATAGAATAAGTAACCATTTATGCATTAAACAAAGCTTTATGAAAGACAAATAGAAAAGAGAGGCCCTTTTGACAACTCAGAAAGTTTTACTGTGGTGCCTGAGGTCTTCTGGCACTTGTGGGTCTCAGTCTGGTTCAGAGACCTTAAGCACCTGAAGCAGGATTGGTGCTGCCCACCCTGGTTTCAGCTTCTGGGGGCTCTGACACTGCAGACCTTACTGCTGTTTCCATCATCCTCCAGGTTTGGGGCAGGAGTAGAGTGTTTTTAGGGCACAGGTCTGTGGTGGGTGCACAGAGGGTGCTTGTATGAAGAGGCTGGTGCTCATGTGCTGCACAGCAGCTTCCCACTTTCCTGCCCAGCTCTGAAGGAGGATCCTCATGAAATTTGAACTTTTTTTTCTCAGTTTTACTCCTCATATTTAGTGTCTGTTCCTTCCCCCCCTTCTTTCACAAAGCAGCCCAGTAATCAGATGTCATCCCTGACTCATGCTGCCCAGATGTGCATGATGTGGCCTTTCTATTTGTTAGAAAAAGCCTATTGATTTAATTTTTGTATCCTTATTCAAGCTAATATGGAATATGCCACTGATGGTTGTGCATGAAATCGAACAGAGTCTGAAAAAACCCCAGTGAAATATTAAATAAACCTTGCCAAAGCATGGGGAGGAGGTAGAGGTGAATGTGCAATAAGGCTACATGGTGCCATGGCTGCTGCTCCACCTCTCTGGCTGTATAAAGGCTGTGTGCCCCTGACTTCTGGGACATATTGGCAAGGCCATCTGAGCTGGTCAGACACCAGCACTGGAGGAGGTGGTGGAAAGCCATGTCACATATGGCCAAGCTTGTATCCAACCCCTTCTAGCTCGTGTGCCATGGGGCAGCTGCAGCCATGGCTCTGGAGGTGATGCTGGCAGAGCAGTGCACTCAGTGGCTACCAGGAATGGGAAGAGGACAGGACCTGTCCAGAACCTGTCCTACCTAGAGCAAGGAAGATGAGAGCTGTCTGCCAAGGTGGATATACTGTTCCTGTCACCAGCATGCATTGGCCTAAGCAACACCAGCTGTCATTCTCACTGTTACACGTAAATACATATTTCTGCATACAGAGGCACCTGGAGAGCATGTAATAAAACAGATCCAGCTGGGCTGGCTGTCCAGGGGCTGTGGGAAAAACCTGTCAGACACAGCTTTCCCTGGGCTCTGGGTAACTTGCCACTAGATGTCACAGTGTGCTTGGGTTTGTAGGGACCAGGAGTGCCACTGGCACTGGGGACCCCCAACCAACCCACCCAGAGTGGGGCAACACTGCTCTCTAAGATCCCTCCGTTGGACTGGAGCACATAAATAGCATCTTTGTGCCTGTTCTTGTCCTTCAGAGCAGTTTGGAGACATTCCTCTCTTTCATGTGTCATTCAGCAAAGCCTGAGAGACCCACAGGTGACTGGAGAGGTTCGCCTGGTGCCAGCCCATGGGGGTGAACCTCACGGGACCCCTGCCCTGGCAGGTGTCCAGTGGTCCTGCTCCCACTGCAGCAGTGTCACACCCTCGTTAGCAGGAGGTACTCTGGCAGGAGCACACTGGGTGTGTCTCAAAGCTCTTGCTCCAAGGGGGACAAGTTTTGCCGTCGATCCCTTTCCCGCCGGCACGAGGGGAACAGAAGCCAGCACTCATACAGCTGTGTGACCTCTGCCTAAACCATCCCAAATGGCTATTTATAGGCACACAGGAAACCATGCCAGACCCTGCACTTCCTCTCCCATCCAAGCTGAATCTTTAATCAGCTCAGCAGCACAGGGAACATTGATTTCGTGTGCTTTCTCTTTGAGCTTTGTGCTGAGCAGTGGTAGAACATGTACATGGTCATCTCTGGGTAGGTTGGTGATGAGATAGGCAAGTCATCTTCTGAACTTGTCACAGCTGTATAAAAATTGTATAGTGTATATTGTTAAAAGACTAGGAGTAGATTAGGGTGTGGTGCATTTGCTACATAACTAAAGGAATGACAGATTTACAACCTCCTGTTTGATTTATGTACAGACCCAGACTGGTGAGGCCACCTGCCCTGCACCCTGGCAGCTCCTGGGGAAGAGTAGCTGTTGAATTAGTGATGGTATCACTGTGCTGCCTTCATTTACCACCAAAAACGAGCATGGCTTCACCAGCTGGCACAACCAGGTGTTATCTGGGTTCAGTGGGATTCTTTCCTTGTGTTCAGTGGCATTGCTGATCTTGAGATCAGGATATGCCCAGCCTGAGCAGGGATCTCGTGCTCTGGGCACTAGTCCAGCCTGGAGAGGCTCCCTCCCTGCATGCAGGGATGTTGGGTGGATGCAGGCACGTGCTGAGGGGGGGCAGGGCTTGTGCCCTGCATGAGCTGGGAGAGGATCCACTGCCTGTACCCACAGAACCCAGAGCACTGTAAATCAGAGCTTGTGACCTGGCTGTCTGACACTGTGCTGCCCGTACACCGAGGAGTGTGCTCTCTCTGCCACAGACAAGATGGATGAGGTATCGCTGCAAGCCACCCGCTGCTATTAATTTTCACCACATGAATCTTCCTGACCAGTAACACATTATTGTTCTGCTTTGCCTGGGATTGCCTTTCCCTGTCTCCCCTTGGCACCAGTCCAGAATATCTACAAATCTTACTTAGTCACAGTTAGTGACTGTGCCTTAATATTAGGAGTCTCCCAAAATACTGTGCTGCTTTCTCCTCAGAGAAGGAGCTGAGTCTCCCTGTCATTCCCACCCCACCTGCCACAGCTATCACAGCTCAAGGTGCTGCAGCAGAGCTGGGTGCTCCTCTAGAGAGGAAGGGTTTGTTGGTTTAGGGCCACCCTTCGGTACTGGGGGGCTGTAGCCCAGTTTCAGCTCTGGGGAAATGGTGTAGCCTCACAACATTCCATAAAAGCATCACCACAACCTGGCTCTTGGTCCAAGTAGCCAGTGCCAGGTGAGGCCACCTGCCCGAGCCCCAAAGACATCCAGAGTGTGAGGAAGGAACCTTCTCCTTCCTGGAGGTGTGGGTGATGTGGGAGGATGTCTTTGTCTGACAGATTCACTGCTGTAGGATAGTGCTGGCACTCAGAACAGCAACTCTTTGAAGAAAAGCCCCAACGTTAAAAAGGTTAACATAAATCTAATTTTCTGTGGTTATCACCAATCTTGGATTACTTCTGCAGCATGACCAAACTGGTGCAGGTCCCCCCACTAGTATGTTAAATATGTAACACTGTATATGCTGAATGTGATCTCCAGACACATGAGGGCTTTGGGCGAGAGTGCAGATATGGGTGGGCTGGGAGGCAGCTGCCCAAGAGCTCTGCAGGAGCAATCTGTGGGCATGGACACATGCAGGGCCCTGAGTTTCCTTTCACTTGTTGGGATTTTTTCCCTCCTGTTCAGTTCTGTCACCCTCAGGTGTGCCAGGTTTGCACAAGCCAAAGAGCTGCACTTGGAGCCTGGCCATTAAACCTCCCCAGGGAAAGCCCAGGGCACACTGAAGAGCTGTGTGGCTCTTAGCCCAGTTCTGGAGAAGACCCAGTAGTGGGGCTGCAGAGCTGGTACCTTGCTGTCCCACAGCCGAACATCCTCACAGCCAGAGGGTTTGACAGAGGCTTCAGCACTGCTTTGTTCCTTCCCTAGGGCTATGTGGATACTCCTGGAGGTGCAGTGCATTAGTTTCTCCCCCTCCTGAAGGCAGAAGCAACTTTTTCCTATTTATTCCACTCCCATGTTGGCTGGGAACACAGCACAGACTCATGCTGTGGCTGAGCACGGTGCCCCAGAGCTGGGATCTGCTGGTGCTGGGGGACTCTGCACTACTCACAGAAAGGAAGGTGCCTCCAGGCTCTGCTTCAGAGCTGCCCAGCTCGTTAACATCTTAAAGCCACGTGTGAGGGAGTTTGTCCATCCGAATCCCTGTGCACGGTGCCTGTTGAGGGCAGCACTGCTCTTCCAAGGAGGGGAGTGGGCAGTGGGCAGTGCTGGATGGTGGGCAGTGCCCTCGGGCCCCTCACCCCGGCACCCCACGGGTGTCCGTGGGTCCTGCAGTGGGGCTGGGGCTGGGCTGGGTGCACACACAACTTACAGGGCTCCTGTGCCTGCTGCATCTAGCGTCTCGACAGCGAGGGACCGTGATCACTGACCAGGCTCCTGGGCTGTAGAGCTTGTCCAGCTCGGGGAAAGAGAAATTCCTCCTTCTGCCTTTGCTGGAAGCAGTTGGATGGCAGGGATTGTGATGGCTCTGCTTCAGAGCTGCCCCTTCCTAGATGGGTAGGCAGTGATGATGGATGCCCTGCAGTCAGCAGGTCTCCAAATGGGAACAAGCCCCAAAACCATCCTGTACCCAGTGAAAGTGCACAGGAGAGGAGCTGGCCAGTGTCTGCCTGAATTAAGTGTCTGGCTCAACATCAGACCAGTTGAATTAATGGGCATTTTTTCCTTGAAGGAGATCTCCACAACCATCTCCAGAACCTGGGATACACCTACATGCTCAGGCAGGGCAGAGAGCTGGAATGAGGGGGTGTGAAGAGTAAGGACTTTGACTGGGATCCCAAGACTGCTGAGCATTTCAGGACAACCCATACACAGAAGCAGAGCCCACGTGCAGTCCCAAGGTGTGGGACGCACCCTCAGCTTGTCCTGGAGTCGCCATAGCAGCTGGCACAGGAGGGATCTGCTGCTGCCAGGAGAAGGGAGCACACGATGTTCAGGGAGGAGAGGTCAGGTCTCTTCCTGTTTAGATGTTTTCAAAAAAAATGCTTGAGCATTTTAGTGGAAAAATGACTGAAGGAACCATCCAAATTAGGAAACAGGAAACACTGCACAGGCATAAATATAATTTTGACAGCTGAAATGAGAGGTAAGTGGCTGCCAGGTAGGGCTGGTAGTCACACTGCTGGGCCAGCAGCTCGTGTTGGAGCTCAGCAGCCAAGGGGCATGTTCTCACTGCCAGGCACAGGGACATACCCACCCAGCAGTGTTGTGCCAGGCACCAGAGCCAAGTCACTGGCCGTCTGTCATCCTGGATTCTCCCAACATAGTGCCAAAAGTCAGCAAGATTTGTCCTTCAAGCAGGGGACTCCTAGTGTTCCCAGCAGTGGATGCTGAAAACTATGGCACTAAAATGAGAAGTTTCATGGAGTATAAGTAGTAGCAGAGTTCCCAGTGCCAAGTTACCTGTGCAGTGATATTAGCTGTTCAAATCTAATGTCAGCCCTGCTCTTGACTCTCTCTCCCTTGCAGCAAATCACTGAACCTCCCCAAGCCCCTTTCCAGCCATATGTTAAGTTGATGTAATGCTGCTTTTAAATCTGTGCAGTTACTCAATTACTTCTGCATCTGATTGTAAGTAATATGCCCTCAGGGCTTTGATTCAGTTTTGCCCATTGATTTGCTGTGTGACCTTGGGCACCACATTAAATACACTTTCAATATTCAAAGGAATTGTGCTCATTTACGCTCATGATCGTGCTATCCAAACTCCTACTCTGCTCCCGACTTTCCAAGCAGAGCCTGCTCGTTATTTATTACAAAATTTAGAGACAGAAACCAACTTAAAATACAGAAGAGATCTGGGGGCCCAGGTTCCATTCAAATTCACCTCAAGCGAGTTTCAGTGGAGCTTGAAGAGTCTAAGAAATGTAGCTACTTCTGAAAATGTCACCCCAGCTGTACCTGCAGGGTCTGACATTCCACAGACACCTGAATTACTCAGGCAAGCTCCCTTTGCTGATCCAACCCGATGGCTGTGGAGCTTGCAGAGCACTAAGTATGCACATACTTAATGTCTGCTCCTGCTGGAGGGGGAGGACGGCTCAAAGTGAAAACTGTTGTGCATTTAAAGGTGTTCTTCCTCAAAACTTAGATAGCTCTTCTCAACCTCAATCTGAGCAGCCCCTAGATACCTGGGGACGTTTTGGAGGGGCTGTGTGGTGCTTTCTAGCACCCTGTACGTTCTGTGAGCTGGAGGAGTGAGCTGTGCAATGAGGGAACGGGGTCTGTTTGCAGAGAGCTCTGCTGGAAGAACGAGTGGCCAAGGGAGAAGTGTGGACAGAGCTTATCCTGTCACTGGGGTTGACCCCTGACCGTGATGGTGCAAGGTTTTTGAGAGTGTTTTCTCTTGTGCAGGTTTGTGTAAGGAGAAATTGTGGGGTTTCCTTTAACTTTGTTGAGGATTGCTGTGAAACAGCGTGGACAAGGAGCAAACCTGTTTTCTGAGTATTTTAAGAACTTGTGCCTCTCTGTACGTTGATTGAGAGTAAATGAGGCTTGGAAAATCAGCCAGTGTGGGTTTACCCTGGGACCATTCTGGGAATAAGCACACAAAAATAACCCCTTCCTAAAAATGTTCTTTGCAACCCCACCCTCCAGGAGTGATCTTCCCTGCAATGACCCCAGCCTGGACAGCACTGGTGGCCTAGGGCTGAACTTCAGCTCTTGTTCATACTCAGCAGTTACTCTTAAGATACAAACAGCTCCCTGGAGTTAGGGGGTGAATTGCTGAGGAGCTACATACCAGGCAGAGGAGTGAGGACTGCAGGTCTGGCTGCCTGTCACCCCAACCCAGTGAAAATCCAGGGGCTGGGGGGGGCAGGGGTTTGAAGTGGGACCTCAGTGATGGCAGCAGCAGGATTTGCTCCCCACTTGGTGCTCCCCTCTGTGCCTATAGTGCAAAGGATTTAAACTGCAACAGCTCTACACTGCCGTCAGTGTGTTGGTGCTGAGAGCAGGTTGTGTCAGAACACCTAATAATGTGATTTCTGCAAATCCTCCAGCTTCTACCCAGCAAGCCTCAAACCCCTGAAATAGTTGCAAGGGCAGTGATAGACTTGAATGGTTTAAATAAGTAAAGCTACAGACCTCAGCTGTGCTCTGATTATTTTCTTTGAATTTGCTTCCTTTCCACTGCTTTTTTTATACTGAGACATAAATAATGTTAAATTCCAGATCACCCATGGGTCCAAAATTTAGCTGTAACAGGGACTGCTGCCAACTTTTACAAAAGGATTTTGCTAACATGAAAGAAAAATAACTCATACATAATAAACACTCCTCCTGACCCACGTTATCCTTTTGCATTTCAGGTCAAACATCTCTGAAAGGAATAAAAAAAAAAAAGGAAAGATAAAGGAGATGCAGAGAGTCAGCTGCAATAACAAACCAAACCCCTGCATGAAGGTCCTCCCATCAGGGTTTGGATATTTAAACTGTTCACAGCTGCCACTACATTTTTTCCTTGGCCTGAATAACGTAAATACTGGGCTGGGTAGTGCTTTCCTTTACACTGGTGTAAATCCAGGCTGGAGCTCCAACCTTGACCTGACTGTGCACACACTTTATCCCTGGAACCCCTGCCCTCTGATAAGGGGACCTGTTTCCTCAGAGGAGCTTGCCATCCTTTGATGCTCTCTGCTGTGCTGAATAAAGGGCTGAATTCCTCTTGTTTCTTGAAATAAATTTGCAAACCCCTTGACCTTCCTGAGCTGGAGGAATATGTTTACAGATTGTTTAATTCCATTTGTCTTCCTGAGCGTGTGAGAGAGGCAGCAATGTGGTTGAGGGGAGGGGAGCTGTGTGACCAGCCCATTTTGTTGTCAGAGATAAGACACCGATGAATCCCATCCACTTTGTAGCGTGCAGCCATTCCCATTACTCTTTGGAGGAGCAAAGAAAGGAGTTATTTAATGGAATCCCCTGTAATTTTGCTTTATATAAAGTTCATGACACAGCAGTGTAACCTTTCGTGTTGTGTTATCTATTCTCACGACATCTTCCAGGACACTGGGGCTTGTGGACTCCTGGAAAAATATCAGGAGGTAATTCTGCAGCAGGAGCTCTTTTCTAGAGTTACACCATCTAAACACATCTTTACACTTTGATTGCTGCCTGAAGTCAGGGGAGCCAGAAGAAACAAAGCTCATCAAGGACAAGAGGCAAAACACAAGGGGGGGAGGTTACTGGTGTACCTAAATTGAAGTGCAGAGCTTTATTTAACGGCTGTAGCAGCTGGAAGAAGCTCCTTAAGACAGAAATCATCTTTGCTCTGAGGCTACAGCACTGGGAGGCCTCATGGGTGTCATCAACAGGTACTTGTAATAATGTCACCATTTCCAGGACTCTCGGCATGAGCAGCATGGCAGGAAAGGAACTGTGAAGGGTACCTGACTGAGGATAATGGATAGGAGGATGAAATTGAGAGGAAAAACTTAATTGGAATTAACTAGCTGAGAAAAGCCTCTTGATCTGTCAGACAGCGAAATTGCCTCCCAGGAGCAATGGTATAGTCCCAACCACGTGGGCATTTAAAGGCAGTCTAATGTCTATGATTCTCCGAGTTAACTGGAGTATCTCAATAATTGGAACTGACACAAAGATTTATCTCCTTTGATTGACTAGCTTTCATAGAGGCTCATCTCTTTGTGGTGCTGCACAGAGCTTTCAGGGCAGCTGTTTGCACTTAAACTGCCAGGAGCTGACAGTGTGTATCCATTTCAGCTCTTCAAATGTGTTCTTTGAGAAAACACTTAAATCACTGGAATAGACAGTGCTAATCAGTCTGCGGGAAAATGGAGCATCCTTACCTGGGGCTCACTGCTATAAATCTCCCCATGCCAGCGCTCGGCCATCCTACAGCAGCAGGGCCATTTAGGAGCATTACTGCCAAACGCCCAATCAGCCTGAAAAATTGGGCTGATTTTGGCCAAGGCAATAAAGGGAAAAGGTGTTTTGCCAAATGTATAAAAACAAATGGTTGGTATTTCAGCAGTTACAGCAGATAAGGATTAATCACGCTGAGATGATGGAAATGATCTCCCATGCTGGTTTTTTTCCTGATTTTGGAAAAGGCAATTTGTGGCAGGGGAGGGGGGAGGTCCTGTAAGGGGGTGTGTATTTGGCTTTACCCACAGTGGGTCACACCCACTGTGTGACCTTGTGCATATCTCCTCTCTCACTCTGCCTTCTCCCATTCTGCAAAGCTCTTCAGAGAAACACCTTCCCTTGTATTTTGGTCCTTTGTGGAGTGTGCAGGTAGAACCTGGGGAACCGAGATGCCTTTTTTTGCCGTGGAGAAGCACAGCACTTTGGAAACCAGAATTTATGGCAGTATTAACTCTCAAGCTGATTATTGTGTGAGATTTACGAGCTGGGGTTGGACACAGAGAGAGGAATAAGCTCTTGCTTCCAAAGATGAAATCCACTTGGCGTGTTTGCTAATGGCAGCACCAGGACAAGCTTCAGGTCGTAGCTTGTGGCTGTTACTTCATGGTTGCAAGGGTGTAGGAGGTCTGACTCACAGCCTGACTTCTGAGTTTAGAGACACAGCCTCTCCCAGGCACACCTGCCTGTAGGCATGCATTTCTGTGGAGTAGAGTTGCACAACCTGGGTCTGCAGTGAGAGAAGCCAGAGCAGCACTGCTGGCTCTCCTGCAGGTTTCCTTTGAGCTCCAGTCCACGGGGACAACTTCTCTCTCCTTCCAGTACCTGCCCTGCTTGGAAAAGGGAGCTTTATGCCTTGAGGATTTCTGTAATGCTTCCCACTGGCTGAGGTCTTGCTCTGCCATTAAACCTTTTGCTGACCCACATGGACCAAATGCAGTGATGGTGTCCCTAAAGTGTCCTGGGAGTGTCCCTAAAGTGACCTGCTGTGGGAAGGCCCTGCTGCTGGTTCAAACACCCCGTGGTGGGAGCAGGGAGCATCCTCTCTGCTGCACACTTGGCTCAGGAGGGCTTTGCTTCTGCCCCCCCATTCTCAGGCTGATTTTCCACACCTGTTCTCCTTCAAAAAGTCCTTGAGTAGTGCTGGCCTGAAGCTGCCAGCTCATCTTACAAGCCACAAATCCTGCTGCTTCTCGTGTTGTGCAAGAGTGCAAATAAATATTAGTCGTAAAATGATTCAGTCTTCATGAAACCCAGCTAGACTGCTTGGCTTTTAATAGCATCAGCCCAGAATTACACGTCTGGACTAGACATGGTGCAGAGATGAATTTCCTTTAATTTGTTCCAGAGTAGCTCACCATTTAATTTAACTGAGCAGTTCCTTGTTCTCCTATTTTGGAATGATGGATTGTGAAATGCACTCCTTTAAATTAATCCAGACACTTGATTTCTGTCAGCAGAGTAATCTCTCTCAGTGGTATGCTAAGTATGCTTTTAAAAGGTATGGTGAATATGAATGATATGCACTTGGTTAATGATTTAAGTGTTTACACTTTCCAAACAATCACAGAAAAAACAAATGTGGCTTAGCTGCATTTTTTTTATAACCTACCAGAAGTAATCATTCAAATAACATCAAAAGGACTTAAATGGATTTCTAAATTTGATGGTACAAATGAGGGCAACTCCCCTCTCATCAGAGAACCATCATTTTGAAATGGGGCTGAGCAAAGCTTAGACTATTATTGATTGCAGGGCTTCCATAGATCATCCAGAAGGATTTCTATTGGAGCCATTAATGGTAAAATATTTCATGTGGGTGCTGTCACTGCTTACGCTGGCTTGATGTTGCAACAGAACAGTGTCTTTTTTTTTGGCCTCTTGCTGTTTTTGCTTCTTAAAGATGAAGTGAGACATTTCTGGAAAAGAGAAAAGAGGGAGTGGATGAATATGTGTGTTTCTGTATTGCCTCCTTTACAAGAACTGCAAAAAGTTATAGTGGGGTCGAGTAAGTGATATTGATGTAAACCAACCCATGAGGTCCTATCAGCCCAGACTCTCCCTCACTCCCTGTTATCAGAGGTAAGCGCTATGTGAATGCCATAGCTAGAAACTGCACAGCATTCCTGTGTCCAGCTGGAACCAGCCAGCAAGGGTTATTCTTAAATGTGGGGAGACAAGACAAATCCTCCTGTCACAGAAATATGTGGCTGTGCTTTGTAGGCAAAGGTAAATATCCCTAAACACAGGAACTACAGTACACACCTACCCATTCATTCTCAGCAGGTTTACACCTGCAGGAAAGGGCACATCTACACATCAAAACTCTGGCCTTGGCTGAGATCTGAGTTTCTACTTTCTATGTAGTGGCAGCATGTTGGAAAGGGTGTTTGGAAGCAGGCAGCCTGAATCCTTTTGCTTCACTGCCAGTGCTGGACATAGAGATGGTATCTTCTCTGCAAAAGAGATTTAGTTCCTAATGAGAAATATGTAAAAAGCTAGTATGTAAAAACTAGTATTATCCCAAATATTAGGCCAAGATGTTTTGCAGAAAGTGAGAAACTGTTTTTCTACAGGGCACAACCTACAAGGTGTTTCCATGTGCTGACATCCTAGTATTGACAGAGTAATGTACTTTTTTCTTGGTCCTTCTAAAGCCTATTACAAAGGAAATACATACTTGAATGTTACCTTACTTAGGTAGCTAATGTGTACCTTGTGACTTTCAAAACCAACTCTGCACCAGCCTGTGACATTTGTCTCAAGTAATGTTGTGGATATTTGGCAAACAGAGGAAACACACGTGTATTTTCTACCATTCTGACCTAGATTACTTTAGTTGCCTCACTGCTTAAAAGAAGGTGAAGCTTTGCAATCTGCTTCATACTCCTTGCCAGCCCTCTCTCAAGACAACACATGCTGTTGTGACCTGTCAACTCCATGTCCTCCAATAACCTACACGGCCAAGCCATCCAAGGAAAAATTGTTTGGCTCAGTAAAGGGGTTGTATTATGTCTGAACAGACACAGCCTCCCATTTTAGGTAGGCTGGCATCAAGCTTTGCTCCAGTCTTAGGCAAGGACTGAGTACTGCTGAAATCTGAAGTGAGCTAAAGCACACCAAGGTCTTTTGATGTGAAGTGCTTTTATGAATAGGTTTTAGTGGTTCAGGTGGTTTAGTGTCAGCATTTCTTTTTTGAACTTCTTAACAGCAATCTTCTTAAAATTCAAAATGTGTGAAAAAGTCTTCTGTTGAGTTTTGTAAGTCTGTTATAACCAAGTAGTAAAATAACCAACCCAAAGGCTTTAAGGTCTTAAACCTGAGCTTTACTGGGCTGGCTAGTTTTCAGAAACTGATTGTAAAACTGGTTTGCATTAGTGCCTAGATAGTGAATGCCTTTACCACCAGCACCTGGTAGTGGAGACCTTGTGGTCTACTAAAGATATAGCAATGTATCCTAAATTTGTATTAAATTAGAACTAAGATCCAACTGCCTTTTGTCTTCACCCTGCTGTGTGACAGGAGCACTGGCCCAGTTAGTTTCCAGATCTGGGCTCACAGCCTTTCTTAGAACCAGTTTGTTAGCCAGAATGGGTGCTGTCAGCTCCTCCAGGAGAGGATCTGGGAATGGCTGAAAGATGTCACAGAGACGACAGAACCAAATATTGGGTATTGATGACTTCGGTAGTGACTTTGGGCTCTCTGTTATCCCCTAAAATCAAATCACAACTAAACCACAAGTAAGGCTCAGTTCTCAGAGTTGCACTGTGTGTACCCATCTTGTCTCACCAGACCTCAGCCCGGGTGCTGAAAGCCTCTGAGTTGCTTGCCAGGGGCTTTGCAAGCGCTGGTGTGAGCCACAGGCCACCCGATAACTCGGCACAGCTGCAGGGCTGTGCTCCATGTGGGCCAGCCAGCTCGGGCACTCTTGACATTCCTGGATGTCTTCTAAACATGCAGTGCTGATAGAAATGTTGTTTAAATATTTGTGAGTTATTTAAAAATAGTGCGTCAAATAAGCGGCCTGGTGACGCCCGACAGATCTCTGGCTCGGACCAGGGCCTCGGTGCAGAAGGAAGAGGTCAGCACGAGTTATGTACACAACTCAGGCTCTGACAAGAGACACACTGGATCCATCAGACACAGAGCCTGCTGGAAAGCCCCCATGCACGTGGGGCCCCGGGGCGAGGCGCTGGAGTGGCCCTGAGTGGCTGCAGTTGGCCTCGAGACTGGATGGAAGATGCTCGGCCACCCTCCAGCAGGTCCATGGCTGGGGAGGGAGGTGCTGCCTGGAGTTTGGTCATTCCCTGGTACCTGGAGGCTGGGGGAGTTGGATGTGCAAGCAGAAACACTCTCTGGGACCTAGAGGACCACCAAACTGTGCCAAGGCTGACCAGCATTCCCACCCTGTCCTGGGCTCCTTAGGCTCTCTTAATATTTCCCCTGCTTGGTGACCATCTGTACTTTTAGAGAACTAAATTTTAGGAAGGGAGAATGAATTTTTAATCCCACTATGACTGATACCTTTCAGCAGTTTCTTCTCATTGTTAATAGGTAGAGTATCTTAGGTCAGTACAGGTGGGTGCAGGACAGAGGAGAAAAAGGATTCCTGTGATAGACAAGAGAGCCGGACATTATGTATTCATTATTTTAAATATTTATTTCCCAAGCTTTAAAATATTCATAAAATATTTTAAAAGCTGATTTTATATGTGAAGTGTATTCTCTTTCAGTAAACAATTGTCATGCAGAGAATAAAATAAGCTCCCAGGAATTGCTGAGATACACTGCAGTCTGTTAAGGAAGCTGAGCCTACTATAACATATGAATCTGGTTTTATGTTGCCTTTAAATCTTTTGGAAAATCAATTCCAGACCTATTGTAAAAATGAGATACATGATTAGAAGCACCACTGTCATCTCACCAAGGTATTTCCACTTTTTAGAGCTGCTGCAAAGGAAATGAATTTTAAAGCACTCAGAATATTGACCTGTTTCTTTGCTCTTGTCACAGTCCATAGAATGGCTGTGAGGGGAGATCCTCTGTAGTTCCCTGCCTAGACAGCATATCTTGTACATTTGGAAAATGGATTTGCAAGTTGCTACTGCAATTTTACACTTTGCCTTACAGATACTGATCTGCAGTCTCTTTTTATTCCCCCTCATTGGTTGCTTTATTCTTGCTTCCTTTGACATCTTCTTCTCATTTGAAGTGCCAAAGCAAAAAGCCAAAATTAGTCTCAGCTTCTCAGAGGTCCAGACACAAGCTGTTCCCCTTTTCAGATGAAAATGCTACTGTACTTATGGAATTTATTGAGGCTATTTATTGAAATCTTTTGACTGTTATTTCTCCCAAATGACAATTGCATTTTCAGAAGTTTGCCATAGGCTAAAGTTAGTGATTCAAATGAAAAACTTAAGCTTATGTCATAGAAATGAGGATGTAGAAAAAAACTCCTCAGAAAAACAACTACAGTGTTTTCTGAGAAGGTCTCAAAGATTTCAAAGAATTATCTGCTCGTGATAAACTTGAGCCAGGAAAAGAGCAAATGGCATCAATTGTATCATAAAATCAGCCCATAATCTATGATGATTAATTTGTCTCAAATTGACTACCATTACTTTTTCCTTCTCTGTTATTGACACATTCCTGGAAATAGATTAGTAGGCACTTGGCAAATATCTTTGAGAAAAAATTCAGCTTATAGGAGGATGCAAACTGATCAAGGTCACTGTGGTATTAGTTGCTCACACCAAACAGCAGATCTGCTGGCTGTAGGTAAGATCTATTGGTCCCCAGTTATTCATCTGGACAAAATTATGGCTTCAAGAATGATTGAAAATAATGAAACAAGGACATGAACGTGGAAAAACTGAACTACTGTGGAGAATTCAAGCCGGTATTTATTAAATCTCTTGAAGCAGCATTCTATCAAAACCTAATTACCTTTCAGATTTTGCTATTCTAATAATCCATTTCTGTCAAATCAAATCAAATCATTCAATGATCATTCAATTAAATAACCAATAAATTATCAAAATTTCCAAGGTTTATATATTCTAAAGCTTCTTATATATGTGAGTAACCATATCTTCCTCTCTTTTATTAAAACACTTCATGTTCCTTTGCATCCCATTGCTCACGCTGATGGCAATACCACACCAATGGCAATAACACTGGACCACCAGTTCCCAAACTCTGGCATTAAGATGTCTTTAATTCTCTGACATTTATTTAGCTCAAAAGCAAGAAGTTCTCAGAAAAACTCACAAGCAAACCTGTTCTCAGGAGATTTCCAACCAAGCACATCTGACTGCACGTACAGATAATCTCAGGATGGGCTTTGCTCCAGCATGGCACTTGCCTCTTGCTGCTTCCTGAGCTGTTAAGACATATTGTTAGAAACAGAAACTGTCTTTTCATGTGTAAAATCAATCTGCTAAAATGAGGAGGTCCTGGCTTTGGCTGATTGGTGAAAAATTGACCTGTCCAGCTGCTTTGCTTTGTTGCTGGAATGAGCATCCACTGGAAATTTGAGGAATCCTCTGTCCAGCTGCTTTGTTCAACAGCCGAGACATAATGAGGATAGGAAGGAAAATAAGCACAAGGTACTGTTCTGCTTTTCTGGTCGGGCAAGAAACAGTTGTTTTTCAACAGCCATGACTGAAAGAGCATCCAGAGTTTGGATACAGATCCTGTTTAACTTGGTCTTGGTTCACAGCAATACCACAGCAGCCTGAACTCCAGAGGAAAGGACTGAGCCGTGTATCAGTCTGGGTGTCATGGCATCTGCTTAACAAGGGATGGTGGCACACTGGAATTCCTTGAGGAATTTTCATCTGTGGCACTGTTTCCCTACCTACCAAGCCCAAACCCCAGTGTAGTGGCAGTGCTGCCATCTGAGGGGTTCATGTCCTCACAGAATCTCTGCTGCCAGAGGCACCAGAGGCTTGTGCTGCACTGGCTGGGCAAAGGAAAAGCTCAGAGTGGATTTGGGAACAGCTTTACACCTGCTGGCCTGGTCTATGTGTCAGAGGGACACAGCAGCATATAAGTGATTCTTGTTAGTTATTTTGTATAAAAAGTTTTATTTCCCAAGTGTCAAACTGTAATTTCTAGAATGGATCATCCATCCATGCCTAAATCTCAGCCCTTTGGAGGCATATTGGTAAGACATAGAGTGGGCAGTCTGGGTTTATTTGTTTAAATAGCTGAAAATGTCTTCTGGTGAGTGTTTTCTCTTTATATCCTGCTGGACTGACAGTGATTCTGAGTTAAAGTGCTCCTGACCGGGTGTCCCTGGGAAGGGCCAGGGGGTGAGTAGGTTGCAGAATCACTTCAGAAGACACAGGACATCACTGACTGTAGGCTGCATCTCAGCACTGAGACAAAGGTCTTCTCTCCCTAACTGCTCCCTCCATATAAAATTTCAATGTTGAGCAGTGACAGATGAGGGCTGTGTGGAATTTACACCTAGTTCACTGGGAGCTACGATGTTTTTTTCATTATTCCCTCCCCAGTTAAGTACCTTTTATACCAGTGTGTGTCTATCAGATAATCAAAGCAAATTTGGTGGTCTGGACAGGAATGACCAATTACTTACTTGCTGCTGTATTCCTTCCCCCTTTTTTTATTTAAACTTGTAGCTGGTGGACTCAAATTCATAACCAGCATAATTTTCACAAGCAGTGGGGCTTTACATAGAAAACCTGAGCAGCTGTGCCAAGAAAACACAGCAGTGCCCACCTCTATTCACAGCCTGCAGGTCACTCATCACCACTCCCATGTCAGAGCCCCGTGGGGCTCACCTGCCAAGAAGCAGATGCTGTTCCCAAGCAGGCAGAGGGCTGTGAAACCAGGCTTTGTGAATCAGAGCTGGTTAAAATCTGTGGCTTCTTACGTGGGAAGGGTTGAAAGAAGATAATTTTCTTTTCCATACAATTCCACACATATTACGTAGAGGAGCTTCACATATTTCTTGATACTCTGTCTTGTCCCACATGATTGTCTTGCTCTCCCATTTCATGTGATGTCTTTGGCAAAGACCACTGCTGTCCAAGGCAGGACACTGTGTTCACTAGTGCCTGGACAGGACCTGGCACACATGCTGGTTATGCTGGGTCTTGCTCTTTTGGATTTGTTTTTCACATGAAATCCCTCTAGAGTTTCCTTCTAGGGAACATGTTAGTCTCAAAAATTTACTCTGGAGAGCAGCACATCCCAGCCTGACTGCTTCGCTGGGAAAAGCACTTTGTTGTTTCTGAAGTAATGTTACTTTGAGTAAAAAAAAACAAAACCAAGTATCAATGACACTGCCCATGTGTGGTGCATGTGAAAAGAGATAAGAGTCATCTGTTCCCAAATATCTCAGGTCCAAATATAATCAGATGCAACCTAAAAGCTTCCTCAGGACCATTTTAGCAGCTTATTCATTCCACTATGCAGGGTCTGCTCTTGCTGGAGTGTAAATAAACCAAGCCCAAGTTCTCTCACGATTCTAGAAATGCACTTTAATAACAAAGATGGCAAAACCTTTCAGAGATGATACTTTACTAGGAGAAAAAGTAAGAAATTACGAGCAGCAACCATTTTTCTCTGCGACCTGCGCAGATCAGTTTTGTTAAGCTTCAACAGTTAGAAGTTGACATTAAGGTGAATTTTTTTGCAGTATGGTTTCAATCCAGTTATATTTATCCTAAACATTGACTACATTTTGGTAGGAAGAACTGAAATGAAGCCTTTGAGGTTAGACTGTTGATCAAGTGCTTTCCTTCCTCAGAAACACGTGTTTGTGAGGGCAGATTTTGCAGAGCTCTGTTCCTCAGGCGTCCTGGCCAATGCTCTGTGGGTTAATGCTTTCATGTAGAGACTTCAGAATTGTCAGTGGCTCTGCCTTCAGTGTCACCTTTGCCTTCAAGTGGCTCTTGAGATAGGAGAAAAGTTAAGTGATTGAGAAAATCAAAGTGCTTACTCCACTGTTTCTCTCAGTTTGGCAGAGGGTCAGGACTGTGATTTCACTCTGGGTACCCTGTTCCCTGTTAAACTCCTCCATGCTCTGTTCCCAGGCAGGGAGGTTTGACATAGATTTTCGTCTCTGGAGGAGAAACTCCATAGGGGACTCCACACACCCACCACATCTCTCCTGAGCTTTTTCAAATTAAATGTTCTTGGTGAATCTATGAAACAAAATTTTATGTCCTTTTTTTCTACATTCTCTCACCCACATTTTAGGAACTTCACTAGTTCTGAAAGAATTCTTCAATTTGTTTAGTTTAATCATAAAAGTTCCCTGAGAAAATCCCTGGAATTCATTGTGATAGCATAGTGTTTTCCTCTTTAAAAAATGCTTGGCTTTTAGCAACAGAAGGCAAAAGCTAAATTCCGGCTTGAGGTTTGACCTACTCTGATGGGAAGCAGATTGCACAATTTTAGTGGAATTCTAGGAGCATCAGAATTTAAAGGAGGGAGGATCATTGTCACCTGCTGGATGAGGCAATGCTCTGCTGTTTTCCAGGATCAGCAGTTCCACAGTATTTCCTTTCATAACAACATGGAGTAGTTGTGGTTATTGGAACAGCAGGTAAAAAACCATATAGAATGACCAACTTCTCCTAAGGATACAGGAATAACAAGGGCACTTTACCTTTCCATTTAATAAGAGGGTTTGTATTTGATTCTTAGTTCTGGTATTACAAGGGGAATTATCCCTGGGTTTTTTATGTTGCAGGGATTTCTAGAAGAGGTAAGAGGTACATTCCCTACATTTGGGGTTGTTGTGGTCTAATTGTTGAAGGCTGAGTTTGGAAAGGAAGACATAAAAATTGCAATTTATGATCACCTGGCCCTGCCAGGGACCAAAATCCACAGCAGGAGTTTCTGGATTTCAGATCTGTGAAGACAAGCTTGGAAATGGGATAATGCTTTATCTGCTGCAGCTTTCACTGGAAGGTCCCAGTGAAAGCAGCCAAGCAAAGTTCATTGGGAGGTGGAGAAAACAGTGTGAAAACCACATAGAAGATTTTCATGTGTTCGGATTTTGATGGTGAATACTGTAAAAATCAGGTCTAAGTGGTTTTGAATGACTACAACCAGACAAACCATGAGGATATGTTTGCTGCAACCCCTCAGCCTTTTGTGTGACTTGGAGCTGCACTATTTAATCATGTTTTTCAGGGGGAAAATCTGCTGTTATTTTCAGGGGGGGCACTGAATGTGCTGATTTTCTCACATAGATGCTTTCTGACAAGAAGACCAGAGTGATAACCAGGTGCAACTTTTAAAATATGATGGGTTAACATTTTGTCTTCCCCTCAACAGCACTTCAGCATATCCAAAAGTCTATATTTAACAATATTAATCAATTAATAATTAGTTAATGATTAATTAATTAATTTATTATTAACAATATTAATTAAGCAAGGTTAAAGATTTTATTCATCTTACTCTTGTCCCAAGAGAAGAAAAATAGTGACACAGATTCCTGCTCATACATCTTTCTCCCTGCAATACACATATAAGCAGTTTTTCTAACCTGCCTTGCATCATAGGCATAGGCAATGATAAAGTTTCAGTCTTTGTCCTCGGGAAAATACTTTTCAAATAATGGATTTCCTTCTCAGGAATTTTTGGTTTTGTTAACCTGTCTTCTTTTTTTCCTTTATTTTATCTGATTATTTTCTGTTTAAATCCTTTTCTAGTGTGCTTATTAATTTTCTCCTTAGTAACTCACAATTATTCCCTTTAACATTCACGTCTTAATGTATTGCCTGTGTTTTGTTCTGCATTTTTCCTCCCAATTGGTCTAACTCATTAATTAATCATGTAGCTTTCCTCTCAACAACTTGTTTCCATAGAAATATCTTCCTTGATGCCTACTGGTATAGTCACAGCTGAAGTTAGATTTCTTGATCTCCTATGTTAACTCAAGATCATCAGTGAGGAAAAGAGAAAACAATTAATTTGGGATCTTACCAAGAGAAAGTCAGAAATTAAATTCCATTCAGTTTTGACTCCTGAAAAGTGTTTGGTGAGGGAGGTGGTAAAAGGGAGTGAGGAGGAGAAAGGGATGAGGTGATCTCTTGTAAATGTATGGGAAATATGCCAGTGACATAGGAATTAAAATATGCAAGCAGCTTGGCTTTGGTGAGAAGTGACTCCACTGCTTGGCACAGAGCCTGCCTGAAATAACCTCAGTAACTTGGGGGTTTTGCAGAGTTTTGGTTAAGCATGAGTGAGGGATTTAGCAGTGGCAGGCTCATTTATAAAAACAATTAATTTTGATCATGCAGTACTTTGTGAAGCTGTTTAAAATTACCCACTCTGGGGTTGTCTTTCACCATATTTGAGCAAGGGGGAATATACCTGGTTTGTCCCTGCATGTGCTGACCTACAGTAGGCTGGTGGCTGGGGTTTTGGTCAAAGCTTGTAGTGAAACCTGTCAGAAAGGTTCTGGAGAGCCTTCAGCAAGGGCAAGGGCTTCCAGAGAAGAGGAAACCAACCAGCAATGACCATGTGGGGGAAAAAAATCCTGTTTTCCAGGCTTCAGTCCCAAACAGTGACATAAGGTTTGAGGCTTTAGTGATGGTTTTGGGCAGTCCTTGGTGAGCTGCAGAGCTGGGAACTGAAAAGCCCAGGTGAGCAGGAAACGTTTTCTTTTCATCTTTCCCTCTGACTTGGGAACTTTCAGCAGCAGCCCCACAAGTCACTGGCCAGGCAGCTGGGTGTGGAGGGCTTGACATGCTGTGAAAATACCCCAATGCCTCTTCAGAACCTGGGACATCCTTATTCCAGGCATCCCTGTGACAACAGCAATTCCTGCTGCAGATAGAGGTGCCAAGGACCAACTTCTGTAGAGTGTAAACTTACTGTGTGGGGGCTGAACCTCCTCTAGTCAGGGAGATGCAAGGATTCTGTAAGTTTGTGGTAGTATAGGATAGAAAAAATGATCAAAATAGAGGAATGTGATTCCTTCCTGAAAAGCCTTCGGGAATCCTTCACTGAGTGCTGTGTCCTACTGAAGTTGTTCACCCCTGAGATTTCCTGTGGGCCTGTTCTTGATCCCACGCAACACTGGGAACTTTGATGGTAGTTTACTGTTAAAGAGAGAGAAAAATGAGCATTTTAGGGTTATGTAGTACATTTCATTGGAAATGCCCAAAGGAAAATGGGTGGGAAACAGAACCTGCAGGCTCCAGTTGGAGCATTTCTATCGTATGGGAGCAGTCTACTGATGTTATCCCCAGATTTAAATTATACATTCTGCCTCCCTAACCCAAGCACATAGCTGAGAATTTAATCAGAGCAGGGTGTGTACTTTATATATGGCTTTGGGTGGGTCTGGCAAAAAGCATTTTCTTGGCTAATCATAGTTAACACCATATATCACACTACCTTCATTTCCTTTGTGTTGTGTCACTCAGTGCCAATATCAAACATCTTCGTTATTGTGCTGTACAAATTGTCCATTTAGGAACCAATTGCACAAAAATAAATCATAATCTCTGCAAGTTTTGCATTTGGTTGTTCTACAGAAAACTAATGATAATGAAACACGCCCATAAATTTTAACTTCATTAGGGTATAGTATTCCTAAATGAGATTGGGTAAAAGAGAAAAAAAGCATTATTTCACTTCTTAAGGGAAATTCATTTAGGGAATCAAAAAAAACCAAAAAACCAAAACCAACCCCATCCAGAAGAATTCTTATTTTAAATAGAACATTTTTGATATACCACTTCATTCAATTTCTTGGTTTTCCATCTGTGTTTTAAGGTCCAAACTGTTAGAGCCTAAACATTACAAGAAGTTGTCCTACAGAAATTTGG
Organism: Corapipo altera; assembly: GCF_003945725.1. Classification (NCBI taxonomy): domain Eukaryota; kingdom Metazoa; phylum Chordata; class Aves; order Passeriformes; family Pipridae; genus Corapipo; species Corapipo altera. Next base: position 1,820,635 of record NW_020884887.1, read on the forward strand.
AAACTGGTCTGGTTTCCTAGAGCAGTTCGCTGAGTTTGAATTATCTGTCAACCCCTGTAAGTGAACACAGCATCCCACCCTTCTGTCTGCCCTATAGAAGTGTAATACCTGACAGTCCAGCAGACATAAAATTATTAGAGATTTAAAGTTGACTTCTGGGAAAATAATTTTAAATATATTAATAATAATTTTAAATGTATTAATACTTCTGATATGTTCTTCTGAGACCAGCCTACGTGACACTCTGTACCTGTTGACTATCCCTGCACAATGACTGTTCAGGCTGCAAAGGCTGATCATGGTTTTTTATTAGGTTTTGTATGGCATCATTAAAAGCAGAAAGTCAAATCATAGCAGCAATGAACCACAGCAAAAGCAAAGAAACCGAGCCTGTTTCAGAGGTCCCAAAGCACAGTCATATGTTTTTAGCACCCAGATTCATTGCTTAAATGCATGTGAATTTTTGAGACCACAAACTATTTTTTGTCTAGACTGAGTCCATGTAAGCAAAATAAAAGCACAGTTTCTGTCTGTTCCATGAAAACCACTGTGGCAAGGGTCGTCACTGTAAAACAAGCAGCACATTGCATGACCGGGTGGCAGTCGATCTCGGGAATCAGATCAGTTGTAAGGATGAATCCCAGCTCTGCTCTGTTCCTTTTGTGCTCCTGGGCACAGCATCTCCCAGGCGGGATGCAGTTATTTCCCAATTTTTTGCGTGCAGGGTAGAGGCAGCACTGCTCTAGGTATTTGTTAGGAAGGAAAGAGTGGAAAAGTAGCTAATTTTGTAAAGCTTTGAGGAATGACGTTGGCAAAACTTGAAAACATCGAGGTGAGCCAGGAGGTGTTGATTTGCCTTCAGGTTCTCCTTCGCTCTGAACGGGGGACACTGGGGATGGGGTGGCGGCTCCGTGCAGCGGGTACAGGCAGGGACCTCTGCCAGGGGCAGGCAGCGACCTGCGGGACACCCCTCCGGCGGGACACCCCTCCTACGGGACACCCCTCCTGCGGCTTCGGACCGAGAGGGGACACGGAGCGGGGACACGGAGCGGGGACACGGAGCGGGGACAGGGAGC
>NW_020884887.1:1821720-1821967 GCF_003945725.1 Corapipo altera
GGAGCGGGGACACGGAGCGGGGACACGGAGCGGGGACACGGAGCGCTCCGCGGGCGCGCAGCCGGGGCGGGCGGGGCTGTCCCGGGCGGGGCTCGGGCCGGGGCTGCGGCACAGGGGGATGTTCCTTGCCCGGAGCAGGGCGGTCCCGCACCGGAGCCGAGCGGCGGCAGCGGCGGCAGCGGCCGCGGGGCTGCGGCAGATGACATCCCCCGGAGAGGATCCAGGTGGGTTCTATGGCCACTGACAT